>NC_062532.1:19177555-19207555 GCF_022655615.1 Tachysurus fulvidraco | reverse complement strand
CAGAGAGAACATGCAAACTCCACACACAAGGCGGAGGCGGGAATCGAACCCCAACCCTGGAGGTGTGAGGCGAACATGCTAACCGCTAAGCCACTGTTCCCCCCCATTTTTATTATAATTCTTGAATTATAATAGTTGCTTTTAAATTTATTTAGAAGTTGCATTACATCAAGTTACTATTTTTCATCCATCATATTTTAACCAGTTAAAATTGAGACTTTTTTTTGCAGTGACCGTCATCATGTCCAGTAATGAGGGTAATGAGGGTACTGTCTTCTTAAACGTACTAAAATTCTTAAACGTACGAGAAGCAGTGAATCCGACCGTCCTTTAATGTCAGATTAGGGATTCGTGTAAGTGTAAATCACAAGGCACATTATTCACACTTGGCTACTTAGCTAGCTTCTATAAGTCACGGTTTCTAACAGGAAATCCGTTCCGTGTTTCGTTGATGAAGACTTTGGATCTTCAATGAGATGAGGCCAACTCTGTGAGGATCCTGAGGCATCTAAAGATGTACCAGCTCCAGTTGGACCCTGCTTCATGAAGTATTCAGACATTCTATGAGAAGATGCCAGCTCCTCCTCATCAATACACAATTGTCAGACTGTATATTTATAATCACACCCTCCGGTGTCACCCATATGAGGATGAGGTTCCCCTTTGAGTCTGGTTCCTCTCAAGGTTTCTTCCTTTTCCATCTATGGGAGTTTTTCCTCACCTCAGTCACCTCAGATCATTGGGGATTAATACAAACACGTTTAAATATCGGTCTAATATTAATCTTGAACCTTTATTTTGTTTTATATTACACTTTGTATAATATTATATAGACCTTTTGTATTATGTTTCCTGTGCTCTGTAAAGCTGCTTGGAGACAAGGTCCATTGTTAAAAGTGCTATACAACCATATTTGTGAATGTGTTTGTGCGGTTGTAGACGCTGTGGCGATCGCGACTTATATTTCCTGCCGTTGTTCACGATCTGACCGCTAACGTGTTTGTAAACACCGAAGTGCGCAGTTGTTGAATGCCGAATGAGCACATGAGCTAAATGTAGAACTTTATTAATAGTTACGTCTTACAGTAAAGGACAAACTCTGTGCACACTTACAGCAGATTCACTGTTTACTTTATACAAACGATGGCCGCCAGAAATGGATTTATCGATTGTTGACAAAATCGCATTAATAAGAAAATAAACAACAATAAGATAGCATTCTTGTCTCGTCTCGTCTGTGTTGCTTAATTCGGTGGAACAAACAGAGGTTAATTATGAACAAGTCAGCAGATTATTTAATTAAAACACATTCGCTCACTGAAGCCGTAGCGAGTCCTGTTTGAATTCTTGCCTCTTATGCGTAGTTTATTTACAGTTACAGCGTTTAGCAGATGTCTTCTCCAGAGCGACTTACATTTTATCTCATTTTTATACAACTGAGCAATTAAGGGTTAAGAGCCTTGCTCAGGGGCCCAGCAGTGGCAGCTCGGTGGACGTAGAAATCGAACTCACAACCTTCCGATCGGTAGCCCGACACCTTAACCGTTAGGCTCCCACATCCCCATATTTAGGCCACCACATACCACATATTTACCGACTCCTATCTGCAAAGCAGTAGACAGCAAATTAATATTTTGTCTGTTTCATCGATCTTCTTTGAATATTACAATTGACCAGAAGCAGATTACTATTATTATTATTACTATAATTATAACCGATGAAATAAAAGCGGTTCTTCGACCCTTCCTTTACATACGCCCAGGTCTGTGTGCGTGGCAGAGTCACCTTGCAGCGGCTCCACCGGCTTCCATAATTCATCAATGTCTAGAGCTGCAGTTATATTAGATCCCCAGAAGTAGCCGGCTTAATAAGCCTATTTTACCACCGCCGTTTCTTCAGTCTGCTCCATTATGCAGTACACCTTTTCCTGCCCCTTTGTCTGTCTCTCTCAGTGGGAGACAGAAACAGTACATTACACCCTGCGGAGACGTCGATGACATGTTTTTTGCTTGTGACGGTATGGAGTGACGTGAATACCCACACGACCAGAACACTCGTCAGGTTTAAAGTGACGTGACATAGGGCCAAGTCAGGTGACCCATACTCAGAATTTGTTCTCTGCATTTAACCCATCCAAAGTGCACACACACACACACACACACACACCGTGAACACACACCCGGAGCAGTTGGGGGGTTTGGTGCCTTGCTCAAGGGCACCTCAGTTGTGGCCGGACCGAGACTCGAACCCACAACATTTGGGTTATGAATCAGACTCTCTAACCATTAGGCCACGACTTTTCGCATATCCCAGGTTATGGGGTCACAGCGCAGGGTCAAGCCATAGGGACGGTGTCCCTGGAGCAGGTGAGTTTAAGGACCTTGCCCAAGGACCCAACGTTGATGCTCAGCAGCTTGTGGACTCGAACCCCGACCTTCTGATCAAGATCCCAGCACCTTAACCGCTGGATCATCACGTCCTCGCGCTCCTTCTGCGGCTCTGTTATGTCTTTCGCTCTTGTTTTTTTCTGGGCCACTTTGTTGCACTGTTACATCATTATAATTCAAGGCACGTTCGAATCATTTTATTCAACCTACAGTATATGTGTAGCAGCGTAGGAAAGCTATTCTTGTGGGGAACAGTTTTGGCCTTTTTGACCTTTTCATCTGCACGAAATTCTGCAAACTACATTATAATCTGTGCTGAATTTAGATGCCGATTTTTTTTTCTTTCATACGATTTATTATTCGTTCGTTATTTATTTTATAGCAAGAATTGCTCCGGCTTGTTACGTGGAGTCGGTGTTGAAGAATTTACATAGAGCTGATATCTTTTTGCTGGTTCTGATCCGTGAAGGGGGGGCATGGTGGCTTAGTGGGTAGCATGTTTGCCTCACACCTCCAGGGTCGGGGGTTCGATTCCCGCCTCCGCCTTGTGTGTGTGGAGTTTGCATGTTCTCCCCGTGCCTCGGGGGTTTCCTCCGGGTACTCCGGTTTCCTCCCCCGGTCCAAAGACATGCATGGTAGGTTGATTGGCATCTCTGGAAAATTGTCCGTAGTGTGTGAGTGTGTGAGTGAATGAGAGTGTGTGTGCCCTGTGATGGGTCGGCACTCCGTCCAGGGTGTATCCTGCCTCGATGCCCGATGACGCCTGAGATAGGCACAGGCTCCCCGTGACCCGAGGTAGTTCGGATAAAAGCGGTAGAAAATGAGTGAGTGAGTGAGTGAGTGAGTGATCCGTGAAGCCACTTCACTGTTGATAGAGATCGTAAGAGTCTACATCATGGCACAGTTCATAATGACGCGGAGATCGTCGTTGTGTCTAGTCGTAGCATCCTGTCTGTTTTTTAAGGGACAACAGAGAAAGTGCAGAGACCACGTTCAAGGTCTACCCCAGTCTCAGAGTCAGTGTGTCCCCAGTCTCAGAGTCAGTGTGTCCCCAGTCTAAAAGTCAGTGTGTCCCCAGTCTCAGAGTCAGTGTGTCCAAAATTTTCATTGAATATTTGAAATGAATTTACATCATCAACATCTTACAACTATGGAGACTTGGCTGAAGTCAGTGTGCGATCAACCAGAGCCAAAAACACAAGTCTGACGTTGATGATCCAGGTTTAGAGGAATATAAAGCACAGCTCAGAGTTGTTAGAGTTGCTCTCTCTCTCTCTCTCACACACACACACACACACACACACACTCACTCTCACTCTTACAGACACTTTTTCCTCTTGTCTAATCCTTTAACACGTGTCACAGTCAGTCGAGACAGCAAGTAAGGCAAAGGACTTAAAGACTAACAGAAATGACTGCACGCATCACTCCACTTTCTCTGTATGAGTGTTTTCACTCGATCCGTACATGATCTTTGCAGTGTAGTTTTCAGAAGTGATTGTGCACCTGAGAAATAAAGGTTGAAACTCCAGCATATATATTTTTTTTTAGATATGAAAGAGCTGTTGAAATGTTTCGAAATGAACAAACACTGACTCTGAGACTGGGGACACGCTGACTCTGAGACTGGGAACACACTGACTCTGAGACTGGGGTAGACCTTCAACGTGGTTTCTGCACTTTCTCTGTTGTCCCTTAAAAAACAGACAGGATGCTACGACTAGATGCAACGACGATCTCCGCGTCATTCTGAACCGTGCCATGATGTAGACTCTTACGATCTCTATCAACGGTGAAGTGGCTTCACGGATCACTCACTCACTCACTCACTCACTCACTCACTCACTCACTCACTCACTCACTCATTTTCTACCGCTTATCTGAACTTCTCGGGTCACGGGGAGCCTGCGCCTATCTCAGGCGTCATTGGGCATCAAGGCAGGATACACCCTGGATGGAGTGCCAACCCATCGCAGGGCACACACACTCTCATTCACTCACACACTCACACACTACGGACAATTTTCCAGAGATACCAATCAACCTACCATGCACGTCTTTGGTCCGGGGGAGGAAACCGGAGTACCCGGAGGAAACCCCCGAGGCACGGGGAGAACATGCAAACTCCACACACACAAGGCGGAGGCGGGAATCGAACCCCCGACCCTGGAGGTGTGAGGCGAACGTGCTAACCACTAAGCACTATCCTTATTATTAATATTTCTCCCTATATCTTTCCCTCCTCTTTTTTCTCTTCTATAGCTGATAGTCACTCTTGCCATTTCAGAGTCCCCAGTCTAGGAGGAATATAAATTTCCTTGCTATATAACTTCACCGTCTCTGAGTGGATGTTTGACAGAAGAGACGCATATTTGAATATAGAGAGAACTGAAAGAAGTCTCTGTCATTTTCTTCCCTTCTCCAGACTTTTACACTGCCTTTTCTTTACCTAGAGAAACTATACAATTCTTTTTCTTTCTATTACCCGAGTCACTCTCTGTATGAGCCGTTGGCATTCTCCACCTTTTTTATTATTCTTTCCTATTTCTCTAGTTCTAAAAAAGCTCCGAAGTTCTGAAGTGCTGCCGTAATACGAAGTTTACACGGCACATACAGTACTGTATATATTGAACGATAGCGATGTGATTCTATGCCGTGATCTGGGAGATGAACATCTATTAACATCTTCTGTAGGTTTAGTTCTTAGCTTTTTGTGATTGCTGCCAATTTCCTTTTAAATATGGCTTAAATGGTGGCTTAGTGGGTAAGCACCTTCACCTCACACCTCCAGGGTCGGGGGTTCGATTCCCGCCTCCACCTTGTGTGTGGAGTTTGCATGTTCTCCCCGTGCCTCGGGGGTTTCCTCCGGGTACTCCGGTTTCCTCCCCCGGTCCAAAGACATGCATGGTAGGTTGATTGGCATCTCTGGAAAATTGTCCGTAGTGTGTGTGTGTGTGAGTGAATGAGAGTGTGTGTGTGTGCCCTGTGATGGGTCGGCACTCCGTCCAGGGTGTATCCTGCCTCGATGCCCGATGACGCCTGAGATAGGCACAGGCTCCCCGTGAAGTCAACGTTTGCAACACGACTCAAACACTAACACGAGACCTGAAGTGAAAATCTACATCATTATTTTACTTTTATTAACACGATCTATTGATAAATCTTCTGTAAATTGTCTGTCATCTTATCGTTTATTTGTATTAGTACTAATGTACCTGTCTTATAGGAGCAGGAAATTAAATGCTCATCAGCTAAAGTGGTCTATTTGCATTCAAAACGCTTTCAGTATTTATTTCTTAATGAAGCTCATATTTCAGCCAAATAAATGATTTTATTACCCTCAAACCCTCTGTAGTGGTAGTCACATTTGCATTTATACCACTGTAATAAAGCAGTGTGTGTATATACTGTATATATATATATAGTGTGTAAGGTGCTAATGCATGGTTTTGCACTGGCCTCCTCTTTTCTCTGTTTTGTCGTTTTCTTTCCTCTACTCCCTCTATTTTTATCTTTACTGCCATATCTATCCCTTGCCCTCTCTCTCTCTCTCTCTTCCCTATCTCTCTCTCTCATCCCATCTCCCCCGTCTCCCCCCTCTCTCCCTCTCCCTCCCCCCTCCCCCCCCCCCCATCTGGCACTGTTCCTGCTCCCTGGTGATCTCTCGCTCCAGATGAGTGCAGAGCGATGCTTTTCTCTCCTCCTGTTGCGCTTATATCTGAACACGTATGCGTCTTCCTGAGAGTCCCCGGAGACGTGTACAGCACAGAAGAACTCAGACACATCTTCAACACCTTACTGCACACTCCCATTACTGCACTACACAGTATTGTACAGTTCTATTACACAACACTGACACTCATTATACACCGTCCCACTGGAACCAGGGTCAGCAGAAGGTGAGATCTAGGCATGACAAAAGAGAACATTACTTACAGCGTTCATGTTACAGTTACAGTGCGGATTCTGGATACGGATAATAAATAAAATGTCACGTTTCCCTTTGGGAGTTCGATTCCCGCCTCCGCCTTGTGTGTGTGGAGTTTGCATGTTCTCCCCTTGCCTCGGGGGTTTCCTCCGGGTACTCAGGTTTCCTCCCCCGGTCCAAAGACATGCATGGTAGGTTGAATGGCATCTCTGGAAAATTGTCCTTAGTGTGTGAGTGAGTGAGTGAATGAGAGTGTGTGTGTCACAGTGTAAGATGAGTTCTAAGGCACTGTGTATAAAAATGTATTGTTTTGGTGGTGAAAGTCTTAATGGGGTTGGACATGTGTTGAATTGTATGTTTGTGTTTATTTATTTTCATTAATGTAGATGTTGTTGGCCAATGATTGTTGCCCATGTTCCTATAGTTAGAGGAGAGAACCCCCTACCAATTTTAGAATGGTTAGCTCCAGGGGCGGGACTAAGAGAATAAAATGGCTCCCACACAGTCAGTCTGGGTGGGTTATTGTAACAGTTGGTGTTTGTAGGTGGTGTACCAAGTAAATGCTATGGTCTAAATCCTAACAGTGTGTGTGCCCTGTGATGGGTTGGCACTCCGTCCAGGGTGTATCCTGCCTCGATGCCCGATGACGCCTGAGATAGGCACAGGCTCCCCGTGACCCGAGGTAGCTCGAAGAAGCGGTAGAAAATAAATGAATGAATGAATGAATGAATGAATGAATGAATGAATGAATGTTTCCCTTTGCAACCATGAGATGTGTTTCCCAGCATGTTGAACACCGTTCTGTGTTCTCTTGAGTTACGTTCTGTCCCCGTCTCATCAGTAGTAGATTTATCTAATGTTCTCAGATGTTCCATGTTTTATGTTGATTAGTTTTGGCCTTTTCCCCTTCTTTACTTTTCGAACCCGTACTTGTCCGTCACCTGATCATGAATATGGATTTTCTCAGCCTGTTTTTTGGACCTTTGCTCCGGCTAGTGACGCTGATTCATGACCTGCCTCATTATCACAGGTCAAATGACTTAAAATTTGGTTTACTTGATATAGAAAGAGGTGCAGATTTAAATGAAACAGCTTCAATATGCATTGCTACTGTATAGACGCTACAAGCCCGCGTAGCTATACTGGAGCGATGATCCCTAATCTTCACAAGAGAATTTTCTTCACTTGGCGTTTTGATGTCGGTGACTGAGATCGCTGTAAAATTTCCCACAGGTGTTTGGTGGTTTGAGAACTGCTGACTGAAGGTCCATTGCATGCGATTTACATCATTTTCATCCTCATAAAAAAATCAGTGAGCTCTCGTGCCATGTAGAGTGGGAAGGAGTCGTCTCGGAAGAGATACATAAAGTACATCTCTATTATTTATCAGAGAATAACATCCGATGGAATATAACGTTTTTTTATTTATTATGACAAAGGTGTGAATTTATGGAAGTTCAGTTCAAAACAGTCTGTCGTTCATCTCTGTCAGAAAAGTGACCAACAGAATGAGAAACAAAGATAAGAATTTGGAAAATTTACAGAGTGGTAAATAAATGTGGATATGGTAGCTTAGTGGTTAAGGTGTTGGCCTGCAGATCAGAAGGTTGTGAGTTCAAGCCCGACGTTGTCCACGCTGGGCCCCTTGAGAAAGGATTTAAACCCTCAGTTGCTCGGTTGTTTGAAATTAGATAGAAATGTACGTCACTCTGGACGTGAATGTTTCAGACTTCCTAACTCCACACTGTGAATGTTTCATACTTCCCAACTCCACACTGTGAATGTTTCAGACTTCCTAACTCCACACTGTGAATGTTTCAGACTTCCCAACTCCACACTGTGAATGTTTCAGACTTCCTAACTCCACACTGTGAATGTTTCAGACTTCCGAACTCCACACTGTGAATGCTTCAGACTTCCTAACTCCACACTGTGAATGTTTCAGACTTCCTAACTCCACACTGTGAATGTTTCATACTTCCCAACTCCACACTGTGAATGTTTCAGACTTCCTAACTCCACACTGTGAATGTTTCAGACTTCCCAACTCCACACTGTGAATGTTTCAGACTTCCTAACTCCACACTGTGAATGTTTCAGACTTCCTAACTCCACACTGTGAATGTTTCATACTTCCCAACTCCACACTGTGAATGTTTCAGACTTCCTAACTCCACACTGTGAATGTTTCAGACTTCCTAACTCCACACTGTGAATGTTTCAGACTTCCTAACTCCACACTGTGAATGTTTCAGACTTCCGAACTCCACACTGTGAATGTTTCAGACTTCCTAACTCCACACTGTGAATGTTTCAGACTTCCGAACTCCACACTGTGAATGTTTCAGACTTCCTAACTCCACACTGTGAATGTTTCAGACTTCCGAACTCCACACTGTGAATGTTTCAGACTTCCTAACTCCACACTGTGAATGTTTCAGACTTCCTAACTCCACACTGTGAATGTTTCAGACTTCCTAACTCCACACTGTGAATGTTTCATACTTCCCAACTCCACACTGTGAATGTTTCAGACTTCCTAACTCCACACTGTGAATGTTTCAGACTTCCCAACTCCACACTGTGAATGTTTCAGACTTCCTAACTCCACACTGTGAATGTTTCAGACTTCCTAACTCCACACTGTGAATGTTTCATACTTCCCAACTCCACACTGTGAATGTTTCAGACTTCCTAACTCCACACTGTGAATGTTTCAGACTTCCTAACTCCACACTGTGAATGTTTCAGACTTCCTAACTCCACACTGTGAATGTTTCAGACTTCCGAACTCCACACTGTGAATGCTTCAGACTTCCTAACTCCACACTGTGAATGTTTCAGACTTCCGAACTCCACACTGTGAATGTTTCAGACTTCCGAACTCCACACTGTGAATGTTTCAGACTTCCTAACTCCACACTGTGAATGTTTCAGACTTCCGAACTCCACACTGTGAATGTTTCAGACTTCCTAACTCCACACTGTGAATGTTTCAGACTTCCTAACTCCACACTGTGAATGTTTCAGACTTCCGAACTCCACACTGTGAATGTTTCAGACTTCCTAACTCCACACTGTGAATGTTTCAGACTTCCTAACTCCACACTGTGAATGTTTCAGACTTCCTAACTCCACACTGTGAATGTTTCATACTTCCCAACTCCACACTGTGAATGTTTCAGACTTCCTAACTCCACACTGTGAATGTTTCAGATCTACAGAATAAAATATACTATTTTGCATTTACTGGGTTTGAGAACCGTAACATGGATCCAAACTCCTAATGACAAAACCTGCAGTAGGATTGTCACATGGGTTTTGTCAGCGACGCTGGATATTAACGTGCTGCACTTGACTCAAATGAAGCAGAGCTTTATAGCCTTTTGTATTCTTTTGTCTTGTTAGAGCATCACTTTTATATGAGATCGGCACTCAGACTTCACCCCCTAATGTAACTGACACCTTTTATGGGTTTGGGCATAAATAAGGACAATACACAAGCATGCCTGCTCTCTCTCTCTCTCTCTCTCTCTCTCTATCTATCTATCTATCTATCTATCTATCTATCTATCTATCTATCTATCTATCTATCTATCTCCCCACTCTATCTATCTATCTATCTATCTATCTATCTATCTATCTATCTATCTATCTATCTATCTATCTATCTATCTATCTATCTATCTCTCTCTCTCTCTATCTATCTATCTATCTATCTATCTATCTATCTATCTATCTATCTATCTATCTATCTATCTATCTATCTATCTATCTATCTCCCCTTTTCTCTCTCCCCCTATCTATCTATCTATCTATCTATCTATCTATCTATCTATCTATCTATCTATCTATCTATCTATCTATCTATCTATCTATCTATCTCCCCTTTTCTCTCTCCCCCTATCTATCTATCTATCTATCTATCTATCTATCTATCTATCTATCTATCTATCTATCTATCTATCTATCTATCTATCTATCTATCTATCTCCCTTTTTCTCTCTCCCCCTCTCTATCTATCTATCTATCTATCTATCTATCTATCTATCTATCTATCTATCTATCTATCTATCTATCTATCTCCCCACCTTCTCTCTCTCTTTCCCTCTCTCTCGCTATCACTCTATCTATCTATCTATCTATCTATCTATCTATCTATCTATCTATCTATCTATCTATCTATCTATCTATCTATCTCACCCCCCCTCTCCCCCCCTATCCCCCCTCACAGTTACAATCACACACACACACACACACACACACACACACACACACACACACACACACACACACACACACACACACACACACACACACACACACAGTCATTTCGTCTCATCTCCCCACATTACATTAATATAATAAATGTAACTTCCTTTTCAAACTCAGCAGATTTCTTTAGTTGAGAGTTTTAGATGAAGATACAAAAAGAAATCAATGTGAAGGGTTCAGGCTGTGAAGTTAGGTTTAGATTAGAGATAGATAAGCAGGTGTTAAGAGAGACTGAGAGAGAGAGAGAGAGAGAGAGAGAGAGAGAGAGAGAGAGAGAGAGAGAGAGAATATGTAAAGATGAAAGTGAGGATAAGGGTAGGATCAAAGATAAGTGTGGAATCAGAAGGGCTGTATAGATTTACAGCTGTCTCTTGCGTCTCCTTTCATTATTTCGTGTGAGTGGAATTATCGATGAGATTCTTTATAGGTGAGAGGCAATTAAACAGTCTTTGTGTGTGTGTGTGTGTGTGTGTGTGTGTGTGTGTGTGTGTGTGTGTGTGTGTGTGTAGTGCTGTGATTTTCAAGACAAGGCAGTTCTTCTGTCTTAATGAAGAGTTTTAGGCTCTTTTAAGTTTTTGGACTTGTATCATGGATGAAAATTATTAATCGGTTAGGTTTTAGATTCAGATCCACGACATTAGGACCGAGACAAGACACACTCATCGACGGGTTGTAACGTGACTACTGAATAGATGAAATAAACCTCTGATCGTACACGATAACATTCACGGTGCAAAACGCAAAGCTCTTTTAAGGTGCTTAGAACTTTGGGATGAATAATATAAGCGCAGCCATCTATTTTATTATTCATGAAATATTCTGATTAAAGTCGATCTTTATAGCATTTTTTGTTTTAATTCCTAGCCGATTAATTATTTATTAAAAATGTGCCGGTTCACGTTGTCATGTCGTCCCCGCCCCCCCCCCCATGCCATGTTTATATGATCATTTTTCAAATGATGGAATTCATCTCCAAAAAGTGTTTCTCATGTGTTTTTATGTGTATTTTTCTATGTGGTGCATTTTCTTCTGTGGACGACTGAATATCCGGCCTTCATCCCTGCTTCCTGGCTCCGGATCAACCTCTATCCTGTTCTCTTTGTCTACTCGACTGTGTTTTTGTCCTTATGCTTGCTGGGGTTTGGGCTGGACAGGTAAGTTTTCTGCTCCATTTGCTACATCTGTGCGCTGTGTGTGTGTGTGTGTGTGAGTGTGTGTGTGGGTGTGAAGAAGAGGTGTATTGAGTGGTAGAGGAAACAAATTGAGGAAGAACACAAGCGTTTTTAAAAAGCTTTGTTACCCCAAAAAACATTTTCATATAGATAAAAAAATGAGTAAACATGTTGATATAAAGAAGGAGCATCTTAGAAGACGAGCGTGCATCATGATGAAGCTGTGAGAAAACCGATATGATTTTTTTTTTCTTGTCGAACCCCTGTGTGACAGAGTGCGTTTATAATTACCTTAAATTACGTTTTGATCCTTGTGTGTCACAGCGACTATCCGTGAATTTCCCAGTAATTATAGTGTTTTTTACATGTTGACATTCAGCCCTTCATTGTCTGGAGACTTCCAGTTTCACGTTGTTTACTGCAGGGCTCTCAAGTTTTGAAAACAAGCAAGAGTGACATTTCCAACCCCCAAACCCCCATTGGTTGTCGCGTTAAATCTTACCCAGATACAATAGCGCTATTTTCTGATTGGCTATGGTGTAGCCTCTTTTTTTGATTGGCTGATAAGTGTCAGGCTGGACTAAGAACTCCAGGGGAGATGCGCTCGGTTCCTGCTCGGTTCCATAGAGACAGCGGTGCGGACTGATACGTTTTGCGCGCTGTGGCTTATTAAATATATGATAAATAGTCAAAAAGTAAAGTTTTTCTGCGTGAGAAATACGATGTGTCGCGGGGGAGCGTGAGAAAAGACCCAAATGCGTGACTGTCACTCTCAATGCGTGATACTTGACAGCCCTGTTATTGTTAAAGATGTCTCGTGTTAAAGTTGTGTCTCGTGTGCTAGATGCCCAGACAGTGTGTGAGCGTGTGTAAGGAACACAGACAAAAGGAGACGGTTTGAGTTTTTAAAGTAAAAGCAGTTAAAACATCACCAGATTAAACTGTAACACATGCATACGGTATATATGGGATGTGGTAGCTCAGTGGTTAAGGTGTTGGGCTACTAATCGGAAGGTCATGGGTTCGAACCCCAGGTCCACCAAGCTGCCACTGCTGGGCCCCTGAGCAAGGCCCTTGACCCTCGGTTGCTCAGTTGTAAGTCTCTGCAAAGTGCCATAAATGTAAATGTCATTTCCAGGCGTTCGACTTCAGGCAGCAAATCCAGTTAGGGTCCAAGGCTGGAAGACATGATCTATAAGTATAACATCTGGAAAATGTATTATTCAAAAAAATGGGAAAACAAATGAGGAAACAGAAAACAAGACTCAGGCATAATGACACTGGTGCATGATACGAATTCGCCATAAAACTACAAAGTGTCAAAAGGTGATCAGATTTATGGCAGAACACACGGACCTAATCGGATAAACGCCAACGACGAGGTTAGAGCTGAAACTAGATCACACGTTACATCAAACAGATCACCAGCCTCATGAAGCCTAACTGAGTTGTGAGACAGACAAAGGACATACCACAGTATTTGATGTGCTTCTTCAATTTTTCTATCTGATGTGAATGTTTGATTCTGCAACCAAGAGAAGAAAAGCGTCTGTAGAGATCAGTGTTTCAGCCGACCTTCCAGATTCCAGTGGCCTCTTTGTGAGGACGTGGACTGTCGCGCTTGTCATAGCTAGTTGTGTTTAAAGCATTTGTCCCACTCACTAATACTTTTTTTAGCCTATAAATTATCTGTCTGTCTGCCTGTCTGTCTGCCTGTCTGCCTGTCTGTCTGTCTGTCTGTCTGTCTGTCTGTCTGCCTGTCTGTCTGTCTGCCTGCCTGCCTGTCTGTCTGTCTGTCTGTCTGTCTGCCTGTCTGCCTGTCTGCCTGTCTGCCTGTCTGTCTGCCTGTCTGTCTGTCTGTCTGTCTGTCTGTCTGTCTCCATCTGTCTGTGTCTATCTCCATCTGTCTGTGTCTGTCTGTCTGTCTGTCTGTCTGTCTACGTGTGTCTGTCTGCCTGTCTGTCTGCCTGTCTGTCTGCCTGTCTGTCTGCCTGTCTGTCTGTCTCCATCTGTCTGTGTCTGTCTCCATCTGTCTGTGTCTGTCTGTCTGTCTGTCTGTCTCCATCTGTCTGTCTCTATCTGTCTGTCTGTCTGTCTGTCTGTCTGCCTGTCTGTTCTGTCTGTCTGTCTGCCTGTCTGTCTGTCTGTCTCTATCTGTCTCTGTCTGTCTGTCTGATGTCTGCCTGTCTGTCTGCCTGTCTGTCTGTCTGTCTGTCTGTCTGCCTGTCTGTCTGTCTGTCTGTCTGTCTGTCTGTCTGTCTGTCTGCCTGTCTCCATCTGTCTGTCTCTATCTGTCTGTGTCTGTCTGTCTGTCTGTCTGTCTGCACCTTTTACATTTACATTTACAGCATTTGGCAGACACCCTTATCCAGAGAGACGTACATAAGATATATTAATTGGATACATTAATGCTGGTTCACTAGGTTACATACTTAGGATAAAAAAATAAGTTTTTTTTTTAAATAAATGAATGCAAAAGATAAGGAAAGAAGTGCTAGTTGAAGTGTTTCCTGAATAAGTAGGTCTTCAACCGCCGCTTGAAAATAGCCAGTGACTCAGCTGTCCGGACCTCTAGGGGAAGTTTATTCCACCACCTTGGTGCCAGAACAGAAAAGAGTCTTGTAGTGTACTTGCCTCTTACCCTGAGAGATGGTGGGACCAGTCGAGCAGTGCTGGTAGATCTGAGGGTGCGGGGTGCAGTGTGAGGAGTGATGGGGGCTTTTAGGTAAGAGGGAGCTGGTCCGTTGTTGGCTTTGTAGGCCAGCATCAGTGTTTTGAATCTGATGTGTGCAGCTACCGGAAGCCAGTGGAGGGATCGCAGCAGCGGGGTGGTGGTGTGCGAGAACGTAGGCAGGTTGAAAACAAGTCGTGCAGCTGAGTTTTGGATCATTTGCAGAGGACGGATTGCGTTCATATGGTAGACCTGCCAGCAGTGCGTTGCAGTAGTCCAGTCTAGAAATGACAAGAGACTGAACAAGTACCTGAGCAGCCTGTGTGGACAAAAATGGTCGAATCCTTCTAATGTTGTAGAGAAGGAACCGACATGAGCGAATCACATTAGCAACATGAGAGGAAAAGGACAGTTGATGTCCATAGTTACCCCAAGGTTGCGAGCTGTGGCTGAAGGGGAGATCAGATCGTTGTGCAAACACAAAAAACCTTTTGTGTTTTGACATGAAAACCATAAAGTTTTTAGCACAATGGTTGGATTGACCTTCGCCCACTGGGATGCTGGAATATTACACATCCTTCTGTGTATCGGCAGCTTGGTCACAGTTTGCGCTGCTTCGACATCTTTGACGTAGATGCTTCTATTCAATTCTTTCAGCAGGGTTGGATGGGGCTATTGCCCCTTTGCCACCAAGGCAGTTCGAGCCAGAGTCTAATTTAGAACCAGTTCTTTCTTTTTCGACAGCCAAAGCTCTGAACCAGGAAAAGTGGTTCTTAAGTAGCACCAAAACGTTGCTGGTCTATACTTAAGAACCGCTTGCGTCAGGAGCTGGGGGCAGGGCTACTGTTAGCGCCTTTGATAATGTACCTTAAGTATACTAATGTTTAATACACTTTTACTTTATCGTGATATGATACATTATCAGCACACATGATAGTGGGTAGCTACATGCTAAGGCTAAATTTTTTCTGTGTTAATGATAAAATAACGTTATGTACTTTATCGATTACCACCTCCGTTTATACAGATTACACGGAGCCGCACATACACGTCGGATTCGCGGATGTTAATGTAGGTTCACAAAGCCATGAGCATTAACAGTAAAGCAACATCCGCCATTGTTGTTGAGGTTGTGTTTGCCGCTGCTGCGCTAACGTTGCTGGGACACGTGACACGTATACAGTGATGTCAGACTCGGCTCTGTGATGCTCTCTAGCCGGTGGAAAGGCAAACCGGTTCTCAGACCAGTTCTCGCCAGTGGAACCAACTTTGAACCAGAACTAGCGCTAGCTCTGAACCAGCACTCGGTTCCTTTTGGTGGAAAAAAGGCATATGTGTGACGAGTGTAATAACAAGATCAGGCTCCTGTTTCTGGTTTTGTTTCTATTTATATGTTTTCCCGTCTGAACATAGTTCTTTCTGGAGGCTTTTTCCTCATTTCCTTGTTTTGCAACAGCGTCATCTCACTCACCAGAACCGTTCTGCTTCGGCTTCGTCTGAAACGACTATAGGATTCACTCGGTAAGCAAAACGCTCACCTCAGGAAACATCTACACTATAATTATTTTTTTTCTTTCTCTGCTTTCCGTTCACCTCCCACACAGACTCTTATCCTCAAGTGCTCGTTATGAAGTTTTGCCAATAACCTGCCAGTGCAATTTACAGCCATGATTATCCTGATTATTTCTCTGGCCTCGATCCTGCCTGAATTTGCCTTGGTGTTCATCACTGCCTTGGGAACCTACACCTGGTTTTTTCACCGTACATGGGAGAATTTAGACCGGTACCGTTGCTTTGTATAACAAACTACTACTTCTGGACATTTCATCACCTAAAATCCCTCGTTACGGAAAGAAAGAAAGATCCGATGCATTCTGCTAACAGGTTGCTTATTTCTTCAATTGGTTTGGGAGCAGAGGAGGAAATGAAAAATTCCTTTAGTTTGCAGGTTTAAAATGTGCTAGGATTCATAGAGGTGATGAAGATTAATAGAGTAATTATGCAGTTTAGGAAAACACACACACACAAGCACTTTTTACCCGAACCCGACGTGCATAATTTTTTTTTTTAATAAAGACCCGACCCGAGACAGACCTGAAAAAATTAGACCCGAGTCCGACTCGAAGGCATTTTTTTTTAACCCGACTGGACCCGAATGTTGCATAACTATAAACTAAAGTAACCACTACGGCGTGGATTCAAAATTGATTGACAGGTCTGTTTCAACGAAAATTAGCTTACCGCCAGTCACACGATGTCACAAGCGGTCTTGGCAAACAGAGGAGAGGTTGGAAAAAGACTCGAGTCGATGCACACACACGAGATACAGTAGTTCGGGCCTTCTCGGGTCCGTTCGGTAAAAACACATTCATTTTAAATTACCCGAGACCCGATGCTGCTATTATTAGCCCCGACCGTGTCCGAAGCACACGTGAAACTCAGACCCGAACCAGCTCGGCTCTCGGGTCGGACCTCGGGTTTTCGGATCTAAGTGGACCCGTGAAGACCTCTAATCTAGGAATATGTCTTAGCGATGGCCTCACCGAGAGAAAGCGTTGTGGGCTGTGGAGAGGATGGAGAGGAGGCTCATCCTGCTCCGTCCATGTCTGTACATCAGGAAGATATACTGTAAAGAGTCCTTTAGCATTGATTCGCAAGCATTTTTCTGAACCGACTCTCTTTAAGTTTATATGACAGACTCCTGTACTATGGAATCATAGAGATACAGAGTATATGAAATACAGTAATCCCTCGCCACTTCGCGGTTCAAGTTTCACGGCCTCGGTGCATCGCTGATTTTTTAAAAATATTCATTGAAAAATAAATAAAACCGGTTTCCCAGGATGCCAGACAAAGAGAGAAACTCTCTCAGAGGCTTTGTACATACCCACAGGCACTCAGACAAGGCACATGATTGGTTCCCGGCGCGAGATCTGAGCTGATTGGCTGCGCATCATTGCATCCTCTCCCAGCTTCTTCCCTTTGTCGTATCTCGCCACTCTCGTTCACGCCGTCGACTGTGTCTCGCGTATTGTGTTCGAAATGAACTTTTCGTTAAGCTCTTACGATGCCTCCTAAGCGCCGTGCCCCTGTGAAAGATTCCTCTAGTGAGCCCAAGAGGAAGAGAAAGATGATGACCATCAGTGAAAAGGTCAAACTTACAGTAGGGCCAATCCTACTTCACGGATTTTCACCTATCGCGAGAGGTTCAGGTCCCCATTAACCGCCATAAACGAGGGATCACTGTATATCCAAAGGGGTAGCAGAAGGACTGTCTCTGTTTTGACACGCAATGCTGCGATTGGTCGAAACTGCATTGAAATCATTTGTCTTTTGGAACTCTTTGTACACGCATTTATTATTTCAAGAGTTATCTAAACTAACAGGCTAGAAATAGCAAACAGTCTTCTGCAAACATTTACGTCTAGCTTTGTTCATCTCTACGGTCCGCCGAACTGCATAGCCACCATGCATCTCCGTTTACTTTACAAAACATCTGTTTACTTTTCGGCTTTTCTCTTGAGAGATGCAGGTCAATTTTTTATAGCAGTATGATATCGACAGCAGAAACATTGAAGTTCGAGTCAAACGGCATTTTAAGCAGCTCTATATGCCTATGCTTGTGATTACAGTGCTGAATTTGTCAACAACTTGGCAACAAAGATACGTGCTCCTTGTCACCTGACGGTACTACTGACATGATGTACTGTGTATAAAACATTATGCCTAGATTTTATCTGAAGTACTTCATTTGGAGGATTTAAACATAGATGAGCCTCCGACCCATTCCGAGATGTTGTGCTAGGAGAATCTGACAAGGATCACTCAAACACACTGATATTAATAAGGACTAAATATTAAAAATTATGTTAAAATTAAACTCCTAAATTTATATAAAAATTAATATACATCACCACTGTCGATTTTTTTATTTGAAGGTCGTTTAGTCGATTTTAGTCTGAATTTCTTTTTTCTCCTGGTCTGTTCTCAGAAGGGCTTTTTACACCTGGTCACTTCCTGCGTTTTCTGTGATCAGATAGCTACCCGATGGTAAAAAGACCAGGTCTAAATGCCCTCCGAAACGATAGACGGATATAAATCCGATGGTTCAAATCACTTCAGGACAGTGTTGTATAAAGTACTAGAAAGCAATACTTGAGTAAAAGTACAAGTATCGTACTAGAAAAAGACTTTGGTAGAAGTGAAAGTCACCTTTTAGAATATTACTCAAGTAAAAGTCTTAAAGTATCTGATATTTACTGTACTTAAGTATCAAAAGTCATTCTCTGATATTTTATGTACTAAAGTATTTGAAGTAAAAGTAGAAAGTAAAATTTCAGTGATTTTCGGTAGGCATAAGATCAGGGGCGGTTCTAGGGTTTCATCTTTAGGGGTTTTAGCCCTCAGTGAGAATTTAAAACAAGAAGAGTTTTATATTATATATTATATGACTACATAGTAAGCCAAAAGTTATGGTGTTATTAAACGGCAAAAGTGGACACCAAAATTTTATGCATGATGTAATGATGCCAGTCTTGAATCAGATCAGTTCATGTATGTGTGCATTCTCTACAAACAGTGTGTCCAATGAATGCAGTCATTAATAAACTAATATTCACGCCGTCTTTGCAGTTTTCCGCCGATTAACGTTACAGATAAACGCCTCGAGCTCTGACTGCGCGTGCACGCTGTGCGTACCTGTGCTTCTCCGTAGAGCGTGCATGCGGAGCTGCATAATACAATCTAGGAGCAGTGATTCACCAAACCTCCCTTATTACAGTCACACACATTTCTTCTGATTTTATTTTGTAGTAACGAGTAACGAAGACGCTTATTGGAAATATAACGGAGTAAAAGTAAACATTTTATCTAGGAAATGTAGTGGAGTAAAAGTGAAAGTTGACATAAATTTAAATAGCGAAGTAAAGTACAGATACGTGACATTTCTACTTAAGTACGGTAACGAAGTATTTGTACTCCGTTACATTACAACACTGCTTCAGGAGGTGGTCTGGGACGCGTTTCAGATGAAACTGGACAGGTGTAAATGAATGTGGTTGTTCAAGCCACATACGTCAGCGCTAAACTCCTCCCAAACGGAAGTACGTCACTCGCAGGTGACTCACGAGTCGTGCATCGCGCCAGAAATAACATCAAACATCGCCAACGAAAACGCAGCAAACAGTAAACGCTGTTTTTTGTAGCATAACCGTCGTAACCAGTTTTTCTGTCTTTTTTATTGCGTTCTGAAAACCGCATGAGGTAAAATATATTAGCGTTTTGGGCGGGAGTAGAAAGATCGGATCGATATCCGATTCGCCGAGACGCATTTATGTGGCCTGATGTAAATGGGACAGTTTTAACAAATCAGATAGCTATCGGATCAGAGAAAACACACGAAGTGTCCGGGTGTAAAAAGACCCTAAGACCACAGCAAACACCTAACACATTCCTCTTACAATTACGTCATTAACGTACGGCCTTGTACTAATAAAACACAAAAATTCCCGAATACGTCATCTGACTTCATTGCTGTTTTGGGTCCGATTTTACCGATTTGTAAATATGATAAAATTGAAGTTTTTCCAGATTTGACACTTTTCATTGCAGGGCATGAGCACAGCTCAGGAAAAAGATAGTGTGTCATCATATGAACTGTAAGAATACATAAGAGCCTTGTCTACCAGGAATGACAGGGTATGGTTGTGGACATGTGTTTCACTCCCAGTAATCATTTTTTATTCTGGCAACCTTTTCATTAATAATTCAAGCCTTCCGGGAGTTCATCCGGCTAAATCATCTACCGGCACAGCGAGGAATCGTATTATTGCTGTCATTTGAATTTAGAACTGTTTTGATTTTGTGTATAGTGTCAGCTACTTTTGCTTTCATTTTCTCCCACTTATCCGAACTACTCGGGGCGTCATCGGGCATCGAGGCAGGATACACCCTGGACGGAGTGCCAACCCATCACAGGGCACACACACACTTTCATTCACTCACACACTCACACACTATGGACAATTTTCCAGAGATGCCAATCAACCTACCATGCATGTCTTTGGACCGGGGGAGGAAACCGGAGTACCCGGAGGAAACCCCCGAGGCACGGGGAGAACATGCAAACTCCGCACACCCAAGGTCGAGGCGGGAATCGAACCCCCAACCCTGTGTGAGGTGTGAGGTGAACATGCTAACCACTAAGCCACTGTGACCCCCTACTTTTACTTTCATTTCACTAAACTTAGAGCTGTGTAGTTAGATGGCATTCACTAAATTCCAGGCGTTTCTTTACCACAACGTAAAGTGGGCGTGTTTCTGGAGGTCTTGGAAAACGCCCTCTTTCAAAAAAAAAAAGAGCATATATACGATAGATAATGAAGGACAAAACAGTCATACAGGTAGATTTTATATTTTATATCTATTATGCTTTATTATCTCACAGTTAAGCTATTTTAAATAACAAAAACAAATAAACAACCAAACACTACGGTTAGGGTTAGGGTTAGATTATCAAATAGGCCACGCCTACTCGATGATGCAATATCTGTTACGCTGTTCTGAAATCCCTGGAAATAAGTGCATCCCGTAGTTAGATATCTTTTCAATAATGTTAGTCATATTATGACAGAGAAAAAAATATTTTTCAAACACTGGATGGATCTGAGCTGCAGCTAAATGTGATGGAGAAGAATCTTCATGTTGACTAAAAATAACAGGAACGTATTTTGTGTTTGTAAGCTTGATGGCATTCACTAAATTCCAGGGGTCCACGACGTAAAGTGGGAGCGTTTCTGGGGGTCTTTCGAAAAAAAAGAGAATACTTACGATGGATAATGAAGGACAAAACAGTCATACAGGTAGATTTTATATCTATTATGCTTTATTATCTACCGTTAAGCTATTTTCGAAAAATAAATAAAAAACCAAAAACTACAGTTATGGTTAGAGTTAGGGTTAGGGTTATCAAATAGGCCACGCCTACCCGATGATGCAATAACTGTTGCGCTGTTCTGAAATCCCTGGAAATAAGTGCATCGATAAGCTTGATAGACATGTTGCTAGAGAGAAAAAGGCTAATAAAGAGAAATAGAGAGAATACAGAGGATAAAAGTGCTGGAGTTTGTCATAATATTCACACATCCTTTTTTTTAAACACATTACTGTTTACCAGCACATGTGACAGCAGTATATATGAACACACTACAGGAGATGACACAGTTGTTTGTGTTTATGTGTCGAGGTGTGAGTGTGAGAGTGTGTGTGTGAGTGTGTGTGTGAGTGTGTGTGGGCATACAGGTGTGTTCAGTCATTTCAGGGGACATTAACTTGGCCGAGCACTCGTCAAGTGTAACGATGCACTACTTCACTCTAATTTACTGTGAAATGAGGATGACCACCAAGGAGAACACTATTTATGAGACAGACAAGCGAAGAAGGACAAAATCGTGTAAAAGCTTTTCCGTAAATGTCTTAGCTGGTGGATATTCCAGGCATATAAGCATATAATTACTCATTATTTTTCTTTAGGTGTCCCGACACGTCTCTATGCCTCCTTTCTTACATTTAGTACAGATTAGAGGTCTTCTAGGGTCTACCCGACCCGAAGTGACCCAAATCACTTTTTACCCGAACCTGACATGCATACAGTATATATATATATATATATATATATATATATATATATATATATATATATATATATATATATATATATATATATATATTTTTTTTTTTTACCTGACCCGAGACAAACCCGAAAAAATTCGACCCGAGTCCGACCCGACCCGACGGCAATTTTTTTTTTATCCGACTGGACCCGAATGTTACTTTAGTGTAACCGCTACAGCATGGATTCAAAATTGATTGACAGGTCTGTTTCAACGAAAATTAGCTTACCGCCAGTCACACGATGTCGCAAGCGGTCTTGGCAAACAGACGAGAGGTTGGAAAAGGACTCGAGTCGATGCACACACGCGAGATACAGTAGTTTGGGTCTTCGCGGGTCCGTTCGGTAAAAACACATTCATTTTAAATTACCCGAGACCCGATGCCGCTATTATTATACCCGACCCGTGTCCGAGGCACACGTGAAACTTTTAGACCCGAACCAGCTCGGACCGCGGGTCAGACCTCGGGTTTTCGGATCTAAGTGGACCCGTTAAGACCTCTAGCACAGATATGCATTTCTTTTCTTTGTAATCTGACAAATGTTTACAGAAAATAAAATGTATTTCCTTGAATTACGAGTAATTCTTTTCAAATGACTCGAATCGAAGAATCGCATCGGTGACCAGCTACCGTCTGTTCCCGACCGTTTATCCTGGCTTGCGTCTTATCTGCAGACGACTTTAAAATGAAGTCGTTTTTCTCCATTTTTTTCTCCGAGCAAGAAAAAAAATTTAAATCTCACTGCTGATCGATCCCTGTGCGGTTTGGTGACGGTCCATTCGCAGTGATCTCACGTCATAACCGATCGGCTCGTCCAGTTTTAATAATCTTTCAGGGATTCTTGTTATTTGAATATGAATTTGGATCGTGGCAGATCCTGCCTGAGGCCTCGCTCGCACTCGGTGCTCTGGCTTCATTTAGCATGAAGACATCTGCTGTGGAGTTGCTTTCAGGTTGCACTTACTGTATTTACACACTCATTCGTTCACTCTCTCTTTCAAGTGCTGTTCTTTAACCCTTTTTACCAAAAAAACATCACACACACACACACACACACACACACACACACACACACACACACACACACACACACACACACACACAAAACTGCAAATACCAACACTTTGTGTAGGTGCTACAGCATTAGACATACAGGATGCATTAAAAAATAATACGCACTGCATTGTGATTCACTCCTGACTTGCAGAAGAACATTAGGACTGCAGAAAGCCTTTAATATTAAACTACCCATTTTCATGTCAGTAGAATTATCAAACAGTTGTTCAGGTTGCCATGGCGACACCGCTGGCACTCATTATGTGATATATAGCATCAGGACATGATGTTATAGCCTTCTGTATTAAATTGTTGCAGTTCTTTTTATTAATTAAGGAAAGACATGTGTATATACACACACACACACACACACACACACACACACACACACACACACACACACATATACATATATATATATATATATATATATATATATATATATATATGTATGTATGATGAACGCGGGATAAAAGCGGACCCAAACACAGGATAGCAAAACAAACGGGGTTTAAATAACAAAGGACACACAAAACACGACACGAAACAAGACAACAGTAGATTCCGCGCGGCACAAGGCAACGCGACACAGTTAAATACACAGGGTAATCACAATAGGAAACAGGTGTGTAGACAGGGAGGAGCAGACGAAGGCGGGGCAGACACGTGACGAGGAACGTAAACAGATGCACGTGGCCAAAGTCCGGGCCCCCCCCGAGGCGCGGCTCCCGAACCACCGAGTCCTGACAATATATATATATATTCATACATTCATTCATTCAATCATTTTCTACCGATTATCTGAACTATTCTCGGGTCACAGGGAGCCTGTGCCTATCTCAGGCGTCATCGGGCATCGAGGCAGGATACACCCTGGACGGAGTGCCAACCCATCACAGGGCACACACACTCTCATTCACTTACACACTCACACACTACGGACAATTTTTCCAGAGATGCCAATCAACCTACCATGCATGTCTTTGGACCGGGGGAGGAAACCGGAGTACCCGGAGGAAACCCCCGAGGCACGGGGAGAACTCCACACACACATGGCGGAGGCGGGAACCCGACCCTGGAGGTGTGAGGCGAACGTGCTAGCCACCGTGCCCCCATATATTAACACATGTAATAGGTTTAGATTATGCACAGGGTGTCAGTCATACACGTCCCTGTAAAGGAAACCACAAGCCCATTCATAAAGTCCTGTGATTTAACAATCATAGCCAGCATTGAGAATGAATCAACATCTTCTGATTAAGAGAATTTTGAGAAATGCTGTGTTTCAAATGCCTAATGGGAAAGATTGTTTTAGTGATTTGAAGGCAGGTAAAAATGCGATGAATGACGACTGCCAGGAGGAACCGGCGATTGGCTGCAGGTGTCGGTCGCAGCAGAGCCGGCCTTGATAAATGCGTCTCTTAAAGTAAAGGGTCTGTGAACGGAGCAGCTTGTACATGTGTGATAGAGCAAATAAACCTCTGTATAAAACAATGGATCAAAACGACTCAGATAAGCAAAGTAAAGAGAAGAGAAGACAGTGAAGAGAAGATGTTTGCTTTGGAAGGTGCTTTTAATTCAAGATTATGGACGGTTTTGGTACTAATTTGGATCTCGGTAATAAGTACAGGGACATGCTTACATTCATCAATCTGTTTACATGCTTATTGTTTACAAACTGTTTACAAACTGTTTACAAACTGTTTACATGCTTGCTGTTTACAAACTGTTTACAAACTGTTTACAAACTGTTTACATGCTTATTGTTTACAAACTGTTTACAAACTGTTTACATGCTTATTGTTTACAAACTGTTTACAAACTGTTTACATGCTTATTGTTTACAAACTGTTTACAAACTGTTTACATGCTTATTGTTTACAAACTGTTTACAAACTGTTTACATGCTTATTGTTTACAAACTGTTTACATGCTTATTGTTTACAGTATTACTGCACAGAATATTGTCTGAACTTACAGTATTTACATACAGTATTGAAGCTGGTCGGTCAGCATTGTTTTTTGTTTACTGTCTTTTGTGTACTGTCTTTTTGTATTTTGTGTATTGTCTTGTAACCTTTTGTCCTGCACTGTCTTGTCTGTCTTGTTTGTATTGTCCTGCACTGTCTTGTTTGTATTGTCTCGCACTGTCTTGTCTGTCTTCTTTGTATTGTCCTGCACTGTCTTGTCCTGCACTGTCTTGTCTGTCTTGTTTGTAATGTCCTGCACTGTCTTGTCTGTCTTCTTTGTATTGTCCTGCACTGTCTTGTCCTGCATTGTCCTGCACTGTCTTGTCTGTCTTGTTTGTATTGTCCTGCACTGTCTAGTCTGTCTTGTTTGTATTGTCCTGCACTGTCTTGTCCTGCACTGTCTTGTCTGTCTTGTTTGTATTGTCCTGCACTGTCTTGTTTGAATTGTCTCGCACTGTCTTGTCTGTCTTGTTTGTATTGTCCTGCACTGTCTTGTCCTGCACTGTCTTGTCTGTATTGTCCTGCACTGTCTTGTCTATCTTGTTTGTATTGTCCTGCACTGTCTAGTCTGTCTTGTTTGTATTGTCCTGCACTGTCTTGTCCTGCACTGTCTTGTCCTGCACTGTCTTGTCTGTCTTGTTTGTATTGTCCTGCACTGTCTTGTCTGTCTTATTTGTATTGTCCTGCACTGTCTTGTCTGTCTTGTTTGTATTGTCCTGCACTGTCTTGTTTGTCTTGTTTGTATTGTCCTGCACTGTCTAGTCTGTCTTGTTTGTATTGTCCTGCACTGTCTTGTCCTGCACTGTCTTGTCTGTCTTGTTTGTATTGTCCTGCACTGTCTTGTCTGTCTTGTTTGTATTGTCCTGCACTGTCTTGTCTGTCTTATTTGTATTGTCCTGCACTGTCTTGTCTGTCTTGTTTGTATTGTCCTGCACTGTCTTGTTTGTCTTGTTTGTATTGTCCTGCACTGTCTTGTCTGTCTTGTTTGTATTGTCCTGCTTTGTCTTGTTTGTCTTGTCTCGCACTGTTTGCACCAGGTTGCACAGTTGCACTTTATGTATCTAAGACTACTTACATGTCCTTAGCCCTGTCTTTGTTTTATGTAGCCCCATGATCCTGGACAAACCTTGTCTCATTTCACTGTGTACTGCAACAGCTACAGTATATATGGTGGAAATGACCATAAAAGCTTCTTGACTTGACTTGACTTCTTCTCTCATCACTGTTCAGTAGTTAACTGTTGAATAGGGTCTGAAAAAAAAAAAAGGTGTAACACCAAAGAAATCTTCTCAGTCAGTGAGACACCGTTCAGGTTCTTTTGTGTCCGAGTACAAAATGTATTTAAGAACGACGACTTTTTAGTGAGATCCGAGCTAATCGCTTGCTAACAAGTCAATTTTGACCACAGAGACTATCGTATCATTAAGAAATGTCTCATTATCTCATGCAGCCGTTCCATAATTTGCTTGTTTTTTTCTTATTTTCTTGGATCGTGTCCAAAGATTAGATAGATTTGCGCTCACTGCATTAAGCTGGCACTGATTCTCTGTTTGCGTTGTATAAATTGGCTGTTTACTTTAATCATTGACTGTAATAATGGCCACATATTGCTCTTTATGTCTGAGAGGACGACGTCGGCTGCTTTGATGGACGATGCGGAGCTGGAAGTACAGAGACGCACGTCTGCTCTCTGATTAATGGTGCCGCATCATTCGGGGGCCCTTGGGAGGAAATACTTTTATAGAATAAGGGAGAAAAATCTTCTAGTGATCTGTGTAAGTGTGTGTTTGTGTGTTTGTGTGTGTGAGTGTGTGTGTTATATGATGGAAATAGGTCAAGTTGGTCAGTGAGGGACTATTATGAGAGAACCTGTCTCCAAAATGTCACAGTGTTTATCATGAAATCACCATTGGTGTGTTACCTAATTGTTAGCACCTGTACAGTGTTGTGTATATTTGATCTCTTCGTCTCATTGTGACGGGGGGAGGGTACGGTGGCTTAGTGGTTAGCACGTTCGCCTCACACCTCAGGGTTGGGAGTTCGATTCCCGCCTCCACCTTGTGTGTGTGGAGCTTGCATGTTCTCCCCGTGCCTCGGGGGTTTCCTCCGGGTACTCCGGTTTCCTCCCCCGGTCCAAAGACATGCATGGTAGGTTGATTGGCATCTCTGGAAAATTGTCTGTAGTGTGTGAGTGTGTGATTGAATGAGAGTGTGTGTGTGCCCTGTGATGGGTTGGCACTCCGTCCAGGGTGTATCCTGCCTCCATGCCCGATGACGCCTGAGACACAGGCTCCTCGTGACCCGAGAAGTTCAGATAAGCGGTAGAAAATGAATGAATGAATGAATGAATGAATGAATGAATGAATCTCATTCCGATGTCTTGTTCACAAGTTTACATTTCTGAGCCGTCGTTACTGTTACTTGTTTGTTCGGTTGTTTTTTCTCCTGATTCTTGCCTGATCTTTTACGCTCATTATGAATCTCCCTTGTGTCTTTTTGCCTTGTTTGTTTTTGTCCCCGGTTCCAGACACCGATTATTATTACCAGATTGTTCATAATAAAGAACAAGTACGTGACTTTACATAACTTCGCTCGTCATTACGGTTCCACACTGGCGAAGCAGCCTTGAGTGTCTGCGGTTAATCTGAATGCCTCGGTGTAATTTCTTCTTGTTGCAGGAGCAGATTTGCAGAACAATTAATCCTACATGATTTTCTGTCGCATAGAGAATCGGATACGACTCGCTTTCCGTCCGCGGACTGATTTGTAATGGTTTATTTCAGACTGTTTTCAGCTTAAAGGATTTGAATATTACTGTACCAGTTATTTTTACTTAACAAATGAAGCAGAATCTATTTCCAAGCACAGAGTAATAGGTAGTTTAAGAATAAAGGCCATGCTCAAGGGCTCCCTGGTGCAACCTTCTGGTCACTATTATCTTAAACACAAAGCTACCACATGCAAGATTCATTATAACAGTGTGTACTGTATGTGTATGTGTGTGTGTGTGTGTGTGTGTGTGTGTGTGTGTGTGTGTATGTGTGTGTGCATGGAGGCATTTTTTTGGGAAAAGGTTTCATATCAAACATGACTATTACCATGGGAGACTTGTATCCATGGATACTGCGAGGTACCTTCTCACCTCAGAGTGATGTGACCTCTGATTTCCATAAACACACTATTATGCGGCAGCATGCATCCGTTAGGATTTTTTTTCCTTTTCCTTCTACGTCTCTCGAACAGAAGGAAAATTCCGTTTACTCTCCGAAACAATTCTCTAAAGAAAATCTTTTCGCTCAGGTTTCATCGAACGATGACGCAACGGTCGCCTCTAGATCTACAACCTGATCTACGACCCTCCGTTACGTTGGACCGGCTTTCTCTTATTTTTATCCATTTATTCGGTCATTTCATTCATTCATTCATTCATACATTCATTCATTTTCTACCGCTTATCCGAACTACTCGGGTCACGGCGAGCCTGTGCCTATCTCAGGCGATATCGGGCATCGAGGCAGGATACACCCTGGACGGAGTGCCAACCCATCACATGGTACACACAAACTCTCATTCACTCACACACTCACACACTACAGACAATTTTCCAGAGATGCCAATCAACCTACCATGCATGTCTTTGGACCGGGGGAGGAAACCGGAGTACCCGGAGGAAACCCCCGAGGCACGGGGAGAACATGCAAACTCCACACATACAAACAAGGCACATCATTTGCAGAGATGGGGGACTCGAGTCATATGACTTGACTCGAGTCAGACTTAAGTCGCAAATTTGAGAATTGAGACTTGCTTGACAAATATTAAAAAAAGACTCGACTTGACTTTGACTTGACATTCATGACTTGAGACTTGACTCTGACTTGAGTTAAATGATTCAGAGATGTGGGACTCGACTTGACTTGAGTCAGACTTAGGTCACAAATTTGAGACTTGAGACTTTCATTCATTCATCTGAACTTCTCGGTCACGGGGAGCGTCATCTCAGGCGTCATCGGGCATCGAGGCAGGATACACCCTGGACGGAGTGCCAACCCATCACAGGGCACACACACACACACACACTCTCATTCACTCACACACACACACACTACGGACAATTTTCCAGAGATGCCAATCAACCTACCATGCATGTCTTTGGACCGGGGGAGGAAACCGGAGTACCCGGAGGAAACCCCCGAGGCACGGGGAGAACATGCAAACTCCACACACACAAGGGGGAGGCAGGAATCGAACCCCCAACCCTGGATGTGTGAGGCGAACGTGCTAACCGCTAAGCCAACGTGCCCCCCCCCCCATTCAGTCATTTAATCTTTTTAAATCTTTGCAATTTGCTAAGAGATTATAAGGAAATGCGACGTGTTTTTTTTTTGTAGACGTCAAAGCGTATTACTGGATGAAAAACATCTAACTTTTGTATTTTTTTGTCCAGATTTGAGCCAGAGAAAGCGGTGCTCTTTTATTTTTGCATATCTGAGCATTGTGTCACTTTGACATACCGCACTGTTGGTCAGCACCACTCTGTCCTGTCCATCAGTTTAATAAGAGCTCTCTGATAATGACGGTCCTGATTTTATTTGGATTCGGAGAGGTTTATTCTCACTAAACCACTGATGCACTGAAAAAAACCCCACCTTTTGACTTGTATTATGTTTCCTTCTCTGCACTTATCTCTGTATCTCTCTACTTATTCTTCTCTCTGATGGAGCTTTAGCTTCGGGGTATTTTTTAGATTATGGCCTGTTTGTACAAGCGTGAGAGTGTTTTTGATGGAGACAAAGCTACCGAGCGTTTCTAAGCCTTGCTCTGTGTTAGGGTGTCTGAGAAATATCCAAAGTGCACACACACAGCAGTG
>NC_062532.1:19155055-19172555 GCF_022655615.1 Tachysurus fulvidraco | reverse complement strand
TTGAGAAATGCTTCAGAAAACTGAGTCGGGCCGAATAATAAACAAAAATCACAACAAAAATCAAAACAGATGAGTAGCCAATGAGCAGAAAGGGGCGGGGCTTGTCAATATGCGGCGGAGAGAGTGTTCAGTGCGCGTGTGTGATATTAGCAGAAAGCGGTTTTAACATCGACATGGAGGATAAAAACAAAGAAAGAAAGAGAAGAAAGACTTACGATAAGGACAAGAAGTAGGACGTGTTAATATAGGATCAGCTTTCCAGCGCTGGAGAGAACTGAAGGAGCAGGAAGTCGGCCACATATTCACAGGTTGGAGTTTACTGAGTCAATAACTCCTGAGCTAAACGCTGTTACTACACAAATAACACCTCTTTTCTATCGTAGTAATGTAGAGACGCAGCTACAACCGCGTTTTGTGTAGTAACAGCGTTTAGCTCAGGAGGTATTGACTCGGGAAACTCAACTTTACTTAAGACGCCGAGGCGCTTTTTTCCTTCTCGATAGGTGAGTAACGTTGGTTTTGCTTTGTTACACAGAACTAATATATGCCTTTGTCCTTTACATGATGATGCTTGTGTGTCATTTTTGCTTGTTTGTTTATCTGCAATCCTATCGTTCTTCCCTTCAGCTATGATAAAGACACATTTCTTTCCATCAGTCGCCTGGGTTACGTATGTATGTGTGGGCGGAGCTATCGATACAGGGGTGGGACCCATTTGGGTTAGGGGCATGTTTGTTTTGGTGATTTCAAATGTCGACATCGGCTTTCAAAAATCTGAGACCCTGCCTTTAATATATAAGGAGAATAATAGACACAACACAAAACAGAAAGGGCAGAACCAGGCTGGAAGTCAAGAAAACACACACAAGTGAAATCCACTAATAAACACCACAAACACCTGCCTCATCTCATAAATATGGTCATAAATACCCCGATGCCTTCATAGGGAGGAGAAAAGGCACAGAAATAATCACACAACGCAAAACTCCTAATCGTATCTGTGTTTGCGTTTGTTTAGAACACTTTATCTCTTCATTTGAATAATGTATTTACACCCTTACTAGGAGAGACGACCGCAACGTTGCCTCATTACTTTTTCCATTCGCTCTTCTCAGTCTCAGTAGTTCGGTCTCTAGCAAATACGCCCTGCTTCGGAGATACACGGAGATCTAAACTAACATTGGCTCGTGTTAGCTCTCAGGCTGCAAGAGCAAATGAGCCATATGGAATATAGCGTGCAGAAGTGAGCGAATGTGCCTCTGCACAAATTAGCAGCATGAGCAATCGTATACAGCCGAGCGGTAAAATAGATCCGTGTCAACAGGTCAGACGTTTTTTTGAACACCTGCCGTCGTCTGTTGTCACCGAACGTTAGAAGGAACCCGGACGAGGTCAGAACCCGAGCAAGCGAAGGTCGACGGCCGAGAGGATTGTATCGACAGGATGAAAGATGCAGAGATGAGAGAAGAACAGAGGGTAAAAGGAAGTGGGCCGGTGTGGAAAAATTGACAACACAGACAGGCTTTTAGCTGCTGCCTAGAGGGAGCGAGATGAAGAGAAAGGACGAGAGAAGGAGGGAGAGAGGAGAGGCTTTATTAAATCTAATATAGCAATGTGCAGCTTAATGGGCTCTAATAGGCTTCTAACTTCTGGTAAATATTTCTTTACCACACACACACACACACACACACACACACACACACACACACACACACACACACACACACACACACACACACACAAATAAGCACAGAACTCAGGGGATGATGCTTGCTTGCTGCAGAGCAATAAAAATGTGATCAATAGCAGTGACTCCTCAAGTGTCTTGAAATTCTGGCTGCTATAAAACATCTGTGTCTTAAACCACAAATCTTGTGTTGACTGCGCTGTAAGAGTGTTTTTTTTTTCTTTCTTTTTCTTTTTCTTTTTATTGTATTTGTTCGATGTTATGTTTTAGATGATTTTATTGTACTCTTCGATTGAATTATCATCAGTGTTGTGCTGGTTATTAAGCAATAGTAACTAGTTACAGTCACTAGTTAATTCAATTCAATTCAATTCAAGTTGATTTGTATAGCGCTTTTTACAATGGGCTTCGTCTCAAAGCAGCTTTACAGAACATAAACATAGAGCAGAAGTTAAACATAAGGAGAAAAAAGAATTAATATAGTAAAAAATTAAGATATATATAGTTCACAGTGTGTATGTATGTATGTATGTATGTATGTATGTACAGTGTGTACAGTATGTATGTATGTATGTATGTATGTATGTACAGTGTGTATGTATGTATTTATTTATTTATTTATCCCCAATGAGCAAGTCTGAGGTGACTCAGGCAGCAGTGGCAAGGAAAAACTCCCTTAAATTGGTAAGGAAGAAACCTTGAAAGGAACCGGACTCAAGGGGAACCCATCCTCATATGGGTGGAACTGGGGGTGAGATTACAAATATACAGTCAAACAAATGTTGAATTAGTGTAAAGATCACATGGAGTTCAGATCTCCTCTTGGTATCATAGAGTCCAACTGGAGCTGGTAGATCTGTAGATGTCTCAGGATTTTCATAGAGTCAGCCTCATCTCAGTGGAGGTCCAAAATCTTCATCGCACGGAAGATGATCGGAGCTGGTACAATGTCTGGATGCCTCGGGATGGGTAGAAAGAGAGAAGCAGTGTAGGGGGATTAACATATTTGCTGTTCATAAAAAAGGTGCAAGTCTAAAGTATCGGTGCATAATTTTATGGGATGTATTATGTGTGTGTGTGTGTGTACGCCTGACTAAAGAGAGAGTGAGTTTTTAATCTGCAGTTACTTCGTTTAAAAAGTAACTCAATTACTTTGTTGATTACTTTCACATTGTTTAGTTACTTTTTTAAAGAAGGTTCTTTAAAAAAATGTTCCCATCGATGCCCTTTTATGCGTTACGGTCTATACAAACACAAAACTGTCCCTGGCTAACAGTCCGGTTAAAGTCTAGTCTCTGTTGTTTGGCCGGAGGGGCTTGACTCACTTCGAGTGTGTCCACCGACACCGGGTTAGCTTCTAGCTTCGTCAGGGCATGTAGTTTCTACCTCCAGATTGGAGTTGCTGTTTATCGCAGTATATAGGACCTTTAGATAAGACCTTTTTTGTCTTTATGCTCAACTAAAGTAAAATAATGAGCATATTTATCACTTTGAGAAACTCGTCTTGCTCTCGCCTCGACTCGCCGTTACCGCCGCTCATACTTGAATAAACGGAAACACGCCCACAGTGCGGCATCTTCGTGTTTACAGGTTGGTGGACAAAGGGGGGCACGGTGGCTTAGTGGTTAGCACGTTCACCTCACACCTCCAGGGTTGGGGGTTCGATTCCCGCCTCTGCCTTGTGTGTGTGGAGTTTGCATGTTCTCCCCGTGCCTCGGGGGTTTCCTCCGGGTACTCCGGTTTCCTCCCCCGGTCCAAAGTAGGTTGATTGGCATCTCTGGAAAATCGTCCGTAGTGTGTGTGTGTGTGTGAGTGAATGAGAGTGTGTGTGCCGTGTGATGGGTTGGCACTCCGTCCAGGGTGTATCCTGCCTCGATGCCCGATGACGCCTGAGATAGGCACAGGCTTCCCGTGACCCGAGGTAGTTCGGATAAGCAGTAGAAAATGAATGAATGAATGAATGAATGAATGAATGAAAGTAACGGACAAACGCACCATACTCTAACGGTAACGACGTTACTTTATTTAAAAAGTAATGCGTTAGATTATTAGTTACTGTCAAAAGTAACGGCGTTACAGTAACACGTTACTGCCCAACACTGATTATGTCATTTGATTGATTGATTTCTTTCAGAAAATAAGTATTTTTCATCATACAGTGTGCGTTAATGTGCAGTCTGTTAAACCAGTCTGTTTCAACTAAGTTACAAAGTGATCTTAAGCCCGATCCGAACAGGATTAAATGTTCGTGAAGTCCTGGGGTAATTTCCAATTTTGCAGGCGCTCCTGTGTGATTTTATTGCCACGTCCGGATCGGGCACGTCCGTGTTTTTCTCCCTCCTCCACTGATAAAATTACAGGCTGAATCACCTACTCAGCAACTGGCTGATTTTCTATGCAGATGTCACCTCATCTCAGGGAAAAAAAAAAAAAGTGGAATAAGATCCAGCATCTCATCTCTTCTCCAGTGCCTCTTCGACACCATGTTACAAGCCGTGCAGGAACATACGATCGTGCAGTTCACAGAAAATATAACCATATACTGTAACTAGCACTGTGAATTGGATTACTTTATGGAGAAGATGCCGGTAATACATTTTTACAGGTCCTTAGTGTAGCTTCTTAGTTCATTTCTGTCTTTCACAAGCGTTGCCAAGCCTCCGTGCAAGATTCACGTATGATATATTATATATGAGTAAAATAAAGAGAAGAATTGTTACTTCCACCGTGCAAATGCATATCATGGTTATTATTTCATATTTATTTTAATAATGATTCTATTTCAGGACAATTTAGAGCAAACGATATCTTACGCGATCTTCGCTATGCTTTATACAATCGATCAAGGACGGATAAACTGATGATGCTATTGCTTTGGTGTTTGTTGTTGCAGAGAAAGAGAGCGAGTGAGAGAGCGTGAGAGAGAAATGAACAAAAATAGAGGCGTATAGGAGACGGGTCACAAAGGGAAATTTTAATTTGCATGGTAATTGATTTTTGGGTATGAAAACGGAAGTTGCTGTGTGTGTGTGTGTGTGTGTGTGTGTGTGTGTGTGTGTGTGTGTGTATGTGTGTATGTGTGTGTGTGTAAGCCTGGTACATGGTCCAAGTCCTGAAAGCAGCACTTTATAGATGATGACCTTCTCTGCAATTTTGTTGTACCCAAGACAATTTTATACACCTTTTCTCTCTGTACTTCATCATGCGATAATAACCTTTCTCTGGGTGAAAGCGTGCGTTTGTGCGTAGGCTCGGTTTAGACCTCCTGCCTGAATTTGGGACCTACTCTCTTTTTTTTCTCTTTTTTGCATGTTATATTATATTCATTCATTCATTCATTCATTCATTCATTCATTCATTTTCTATCGTTTATTCGAACTTCTCGGGTCACGGGGAGCCTGTGCCTATCTCAGGCGTCATCGGGCATCGAGGCAGGATAAATACCCTGGACGGAGTGCCAACCCATCGCAGGGCACACACACACACTCTCATTCACTCACACACTCACACACTACGGACAATTTTCCAGAGATGCCAATCAACCTACCATGCATGTCTTCGGACCGGGGAGGAAACCGGAGTACCCGGAGGAAACCCCCGAGGCACGGGGAGAACATGCAAACTCCACACACACAAGTCGGAGGAGGGAATCGAACCCCCAACCCTGGAGGTGTGAGGCGAACGTGCTAACCACTAAGCCACAGTGCCCCCCCCCATGTTATATTTGATTCATTAATTAAGAGATGATTAAATAGGGATTACAAGCATTCAAGGCATTTTGAACGAGGACCTGAATTATAAAGACTCCTTCCATTCTTACTTTATCTTTATTCCATTTTCAAACTTCATATATATCAAAACCATACAGATTTTAAACACCGCTAAAAGGGTTAAAATGTCTTCGATCATTTCTTTGTCATGAAATTTCAACTTAGCTTAGATTTCATAGGTAACGATAAAGAATAATAATAAAAAACTCAAGTTATTCAGAAAATATTCCGACCATTAAAAGTATCGTTAGGGCTAAATGCAGCAAAAAATATGCCTAAGTCACCGATATAACACTCGATTACCAGCCCAATGTTACGTTCAGATGCCGAGCCCTCAGATCGGCTTGTACAGGGACAGCAGAGGAAGTTCAGAAAGCCTAGACGTTTTGCATGCATCTCCATTTTGCTGATCGACATACAGTACAAGAAGATCTTAAAAGATAGGGATAAAATTCCGCTTGCCGGTTTAATGTTATGTTCATAAGATGGACAACTGAGTCGTTTTATGTCCATAAAGTTCCTGGAATGATTTCTGTTCAATTTAGGAAAAAAAAAGAACAAGAAAAATGCATTCATTTTCATAAATCATGCGATTATTATAGAAATAACACAGCACATAAATCAGGATTTTAAAGGGTTCAATAAAATACCTAGTTTAAGCTGTATAAAGGAAATTGTCCTTAATTTGTTTTGTTTACATCTTGCGCTGAAATAAACTCTTCCTGCCTTTGTGTCCAGATTTCCTGGTGCATCTGTTTTATCTTTATTACGCCAGGCGGCTTCGAGCTTGAGAGAGCTGGCACGTTGACGTGGCTTACATCTGCCAACTAAAGTGTAATAAATAACTTTTGGCAACCCATAGGTGAATCATAGGAGGTTTTAAGAATTTATGTACTAAGGGCTCCTGAGTGGCGTTCGGTCTATCGATCGATTGCGTTTGCGGTGCTGTGGGATGCACCGATGTCTGAACTCCAACGGTATGAATTATTCTCTATGTAGTATCTATAATACTGACTCTAAGTCACTTATGGCCTACATAAGAGTAGATAACACAGGGAATGATGAATGATCTGCTCACAATGATCCAGGATCAACTATATTTCATCTTCAAATACATGAATACACTCATAGATTTAGCTGTTAATGTACAGTATGTATGCTGACTACGGTACCATATCAGCTTCCACAGGGGTTTAGGGTTATGGCTTTAGGGGGTAAGGAGTTGGGGTAAGGGCTTTAGGGGGTTAGGAGTTGGGGTTAGGGGTTTAGGAGTTGGGGCTTTAGGGGGTTAGGGCTTTAGGAGTTGGGGCTTTAGGGGGTTAGGGCTTTAGGGGGTTAGGAGTTGGGGTTAGGGGTTTAGGAGTTGGGGCTTTAGGGGGTTAGGGCTTTAGGGGGTTAGGAGTGGGGGTTAGGGCTTTAGGGGGTTAGGAGTTGGGGTTAGGGGTTTAGAAGTTGGGGTTAGGGATTTAGGGGGTAAGGGCTTTAGGGGGTTAGGTTTTTAGGGAGTTAGGGCATTAGGGGGTTAGGAGTTGGGGTTAGGGCTTTAGGTATATAGGGGGTTAGGAGTTGGGGTTAGGGCTTTAGGGGTTTAGGAGTTGGGTTTAGGTCTTTAGGGGTTAGGGATTTAGGGCTTTAGGGGGTTAGGAGTTGGGGTTAGGGCTTTAGGGGGTTAGGAGTTGGGGTTAGGGCTTTAGGGGGTTAAGAGTTGGGGTTGGGGCTTTAGAGGGTTAGGGTTTAGGGGTTAGGATTAGGGTTTTGACAAGTTTTACCCACTTTGTGTAACAATTATTGTTTTGAAATGTCCGTGAGCCGTCCCTCTGATGTGCTTGTCCCTAATCCTGTCCATCTTCGTCACTCCTAGAGAGAACCTCACCATCCTCGCCTCTGCTACCTCCATCTCTGCCTCATGTCATGTCTTTTCCCCACTTCTACAGTCTCTAACCCACACAGCATCACCGCCCTCACTACCGTCTTGTACACTCTTCTGTCCCACACAACACAAGTGTGAAAGAAGACGAACATGTGTCCTCACATCACACTGTCTTACTTCTTAATCTAAAGGAACTCTGGTGCAGTGTTTGCTTTAGTGTCGACAACCGCTGATTTCCAGCAGTACCAGTAAAATGTTTACTATGCAGGTCTTGACTTTATGTGTCTTGTGAGAATATTCTGAATAAATATTCTGTGTGTGTGTGTGTGTGTGTGTGTGTGTGTGTGTGCTTGAAACTTCTCCGTACTTATAGGCAGTGGGATGAATAAGCATGAAATACTATGAAATATTAATTTTGGCTCAGCATCGATCACAGGCTGTGTTTTGATGTTTAGTCTTTGCTGAAGAATAGAGTCTGCTCACTTTGGATCTTTTTCTTTCTGGAATTATTTTGAATAGATATTGTCAGGAAGACATTTACACTTTTAAAACTCTTACCCTCTACAGAAACAGTGAAGTCTGTGATTTGTCGTTTTTGGTTCTCGAGGTTGAGGTTAGGCGTCGATTTAGTTGTAGCATTAAAGGTGGGGTGCCTGATCTCTGAAAGCCAATGTTGACATTTGAAATCACCTAAACAAACACACCCCTAACCCAAATGGGTGTCACCAGTGTTTAGCCCCGCCCCACAAACACACACATACGTAACCCAGGCAACTATTATGGCGGAACCTGCTGGGGCAGCTTGCCGAGGGGATATTTTTATCAATAAAATAACTGTAAGAGTAATACTATGGTAATACAAATGCGTTTTTGTTGTACTGTGTGTTGTACCGGGATGCATTTATTTCCAGGGATTTCAGAACAGCGTAACAGATATTGCATCATCGGGTGGGTGTGGCCTATTTGATAATCTAATCCTAACCCTAACTGTAGTTTTTGGTTGTTTATTTGTTTTAGAAAACAGCTTAACTGTAAGATAATAAAGCATAATAGACATAAAATATAAAATCTACCTTTAAAGCCCTATTCGGACTGGATTAGTTTAACGTGGGGACGTGGGGACGTGGGGGTAAAGTAATTATTACCAGAGCTTCTCTGTGATTTTAGTCCCGTCCGAATGCGCCATCTCGGTAATCATTACGGACAATGTCAGTAAAGATTACGGCCACTTTTACCTTCTGTAAAAAGGTCCGGAAAATTGACCTCAGGTAATACTAATCCCGTCCGAATAGACCCGCTGTCAATATGTACGGTAAAATTCCGTCATTTCCGTTTAAAAGATTTGGAAGCATGGAGGCGCTTGAAACAGGAAGCGACGTCATACGCACATGACGACAAGGAGGTTACTGTGGCGCGTAAAGCGAGTTACCCCTCCCAATTCTGCTAGTTTTACTGAGATGTCTTGTCCCGTGCGAATTGGTCAATTAATATTACAGATGTCCTGAGGTAAAATTGCATTACTCCACGTCCCCACGTAAAACTAATCCCGTCCGAATAGGGCTTAAGACTGTTTTGTGCTTCATTATCCAATGTAGGTATGCTCTTTATTTTTGAAAGAGGGCGTTTTTCCAAGACCTCCAGAAACACATCGACTTTACGTCGTGGTAACGAAACCCCTGGATTTTAGCGAATGCCGTGTTGTACCGTGAAAGGTTTCACACGGAAGATGGCGTTCAACACCTAGAACCCGAGGCAGAGGTAACGGCAGAGGCTAATGTCAGACATATTGAGAAGACACGCCCCTTTCTTCTAATTGGCTTCAAGTTTGTTTTGTTAATCGGCCCGACTCGGTTTTCTGAAGCATTTTTCAAACGTCGTGTACCCCACCTTTAATATCCATACTTTCCACACAGTGCAGCTGTAACACAATGACACTCACTACCTGTATAAGGATTTAAACCCAACGTCGTCATGCGATGCCTCAGTCATTTCCCTCATTTACATGGTACAACTAATGTTATGGAAATTCTTTTACACCCCTCTTCTGATTGTCCAGACATGCTTTGTAAGCGCTTTGCAATCTATAGCCTCAGTTCATAAATAAACCTATAAAAAAACACACAGTGATGAAAAGGAGCTCCATCAACCCTTACCTGCTAGCTAGGTTGTTCTGTACCCAACCTTTTTTTAGACTATAGGAAAAACTGCATTTAGTTAAGACCCCAATTAGTTTTATTCAGGAAGTGCAAGGAGGCAAAAAAAAAATCTTCTCTCATTTCTCACTTCCTCTGGTTTACTCTGCTCCCCTGTGCATGTTATTTATTCTCCTGCTTGCTGTAGACCGATGTCCTCATTTTTATTTATTTATTTATTTATTTATTTATTTATTTATTTATTTATTTATTTATTATTTTCATTTTACAGTTGAAATGCAACAGTCGGATATGTACTTACGATCGTTTACAATGTCATGAATCGCTGCCGTGATACAGTTTGTTGTAAGTTCAAGGCGGGTTATTTTTTGGCTCTGTGTGTGTGTGTGTGTGTGTGTGTGTGTGTGTGTGTGTGTGTGTGTGTGTGTGTGTGTGTGTGTTTGTGTTCTCAAGCTGTATATTCTCAGTGCTAAGCTCTGATTTACCACAGCCTGCTATTTTCTGAACTTTCATATGTTTCCCAGAAACATGGACAGGATTAATGATTTAACCCAAAGCAGACTGAAAGGAAGCATCAGTCAGCTGCACATTTCTACAGCTTATCTCTTTCAGTAATGTGTTTATAGCAGAGGAAGTTCAGAGTTCCATCTCATTATCAGCCCCTAATCAGTGGAGCTTTATGTGTAATAGTTTAACAGGATTTTTTTTAATGGCAGAATCATACAGCATGGCCTTTTGTGATGACTTGTACGGTCTATTACTTATAAGGCTTTTACGGTTAGACTTAATTACCAAACACCCTGCTGCTTCACTGTGTCTTACTAATAAAAAGGAGAGAAAAAAAAAAGAGGTTTTAAAGTGCATATTACTTTTAGGGGTGCACTGCGGTATGGCAGAAAACTGCCTAGTGACAAAAGTCTTCGGTACTAAAGGGTGATGGCAAGTGTAATCAAATGATCCGATTAACGGTGCATTTAAACCGGTGATCGTTTTCCTGCAGTACAAATAAAACTCGCAATGAAAATTGACGGACGTGTTTCATCTCGGCTCGTTGACGACAAATATAATCATAGGCGATGTACTGATATTATTCATTCATTCATTCATTCGTTCATTTTCTACCGCTTATCCGAACTCGGGTCACGGGGAGCCTGTGCCTATCTCAGGCGTCATCGGGCATCGAGGCAGGATACACCCTGGACAGAGTGCCGACCCATCGTAGGACACACACACACTCTCATTCACTCACACACTCACACACTACGGACAATTTTCCAGAGATGCCAATCAACCTACCATGCATGTCTTTGTACCGGGGGAGGAAACCGGAGTACCCGGAGGAAACCCCCGAGGCACGGGGAGAACATGCAAACTCCACACACATGCAACCCCCAACCCTGGAGGCTTGAGGCGAATGTGCTAACCACTAAGCCACCGTCTAAGTTATTCTCCGTCTAATTGCAGTTTATTTACTAATTTTATATAGATTAAATAAATAACATACACGCATCCTTCCTCTAAGAACGTTATTTGATATTTCTTCCATCCCTATTAAACCGAAAACAGAGTCATTATTTGATTTTCAGGTCTGATTCCGAGACCTCTTTTGTTCAGCTTTGCTCGTTAATTGTATTATTATTTTGATCAAATAAAAAAGCAACTGAGACGACGAAGGAAAAGCTGTGATAGGTTTTTGAATATGAAAAAAGAAAAAGAAATAAAAAGCACTCTTTTTCCCCCCTTAGATACCGTCTAACTCTTCATTGAAACCAGACTCTGTTTGAGGACGCCCACACGATATCGTTAAAAGACTTCAAACTTTGTTCATGGCTTCAGAAAGCTTTCCTGGCATGACACCGTCGTGCGTGTGTGAATATGACCGCTATTTGTTTCTCTGTGCACAATGTGAGTAATTGCGTGCGGTTCTCACTCATCTTGTGCATCACAGATCACTTGCGTATGAATAGGGATCATTATTTTATTTTTTTTTAATTACATGTAGAATCCCTGATTGTGCCTTTATGAAAACATTAAAAAAATAAAAGTCAAGTACAGGTTGTTTTGGGAGAATCGCTGATTACCGAAAAGAATTGCTTTCGGACACGTTTACCCAGAATTTTAAAAAAAATGGTTTCAGAATTATAAGTTAACCTTTTAGATTACATTTGTTCATTTTGTTTCTATTCAAAAGCAGCTTGCAGTTGAGACACAATCATGCCGACCCCAATTAAGAACACAATTTCAGGCTGGTAGCCGGGGGCAGCTGGGTTTACGTTGCTAGTGCCGTTTAAGATCCCTGTGTTTCACAGACAGAAAAAAATCAAAACAATGAAAAACACTGATATATTATTTTTGCTTTTGGCGTCCACATCATATTAAGCTGAATTTTTTTTTAAAATTTATTTATTTGTTTGTTTGTTTGTTTGTTTGTTTTGTTAGGTTATTTATTTATTTGTTTATTTATGTATTTTTTTTATTTATTTGTTTGTTTTAAATGATTTATTTGTTTATTTTAAATGATTTATTTGTTTATTTTCAATTATTTATTTGTTTGTTTTAAATTATTTATTTGTTTGTTTTAAATTATTTATTTATTTATTTATTTATTTATTTATTTATTTATTTTAAATTATTAATTTATTTTTGTGGACCCAAACTAAAAAGCATCACTGATGGTCATGTTAAAAGTACACATGCCCCTTTTCCCCCGAGGCAGTTCGAGTGCAGGTTCGGAGCCTAATTTAGAACCAGTTCTTTCTGTTTCGACAGCCAAAGCACCGGCTCTGAACCAGGAAAAGTGGTTCTTAAGTAGCACCAAAACGTTGCTGGTCTAGACTTAAGAACCGCTTGCGTCAGGAGCTGTGGGCGGGGCTGTGGGCGGGGCTACTGTTAGTGCATTTGATAATGTACCTTAAGTATACTAATGTTTAATACACTTTTACTTTACCACAATATGATACATTATCAGCACACATGATAGTGGGTAGCTACATGCTAAGGCTAACTTTTTTCTGTGTTAATGATAAAATAATGTTATGTACTTTATCGATTACAACCTCCATTTATACAGATTACACGGAGCCGCACGTACACGTCGGATTCGCCGCGTTGGATGCTAATGTAGGTTCGCAAAGCCATGAGCATTAACAGTAAAGCAACATCCACCATTGTTGTTGTGTTTGCCGCTGCTGCGCTAACGTTGCTGAGAAAGATGAGACGTATACAGTGATGTCAGACTCTGCTGTGTGATGCTCTCTAACCGATGGAAAGGCAAACCGGTTCTTAGAAGGTTCTCCAGTGGAACCAGCTTTGAACCAGCACCAGCACTAGCTCTGAACCAGCACCCGGTTCTTTTTGGTGGAAAAGGGGTATAAGATATTGGGGGCATTAAAGCCTTTATTATCGTCACATATACACTACATTACAGCACAGTGGAAATCTTTTCTTTGCATATCCCATCTCAGGAGGTTGGGGTCAGAGCACAGGGGCAGCTATGATACAGCACCACTGGAGCATGGAGGGTTAGGGGCCTTGCTCAAGGGCCCAAAAGTGGCAGCTTGGCAGTGCTAGGGCTTGAACCCTGATCCGCTGAATAACAACCCAGAGATTTAAAAAGTGAGAAGCCGATTATATGTGATCTCCATTAAGGGCTTATATTTTACAAATCAGTAATTTTTCTGTCAGATCAGCAACCTGTTATCAGCAGTGATGTAGAAGGCGAATGTGAAATACAGTTGTTGCTGTAATTAATACAAACAAGATGGATTCTTTAATCTTCCTATCTTTTTTCTTCTTCTTCTTGATAGATTATGCACATACTGTCCTATCAAAGTGAGTTGACAAACCAGGAAGTTTAGAGTTGATTCGAATAATAAAATCATTCATTCATTCATTCATTCATTCATTCATTTTCTACCGCTTCTCCGAACTTCTCGGGTCACGGGGAGCCTGTGCCTATCTCAGGCGTCATCGGGCATCGAGGCAGGATACACCCTGGACGGAGTGCCAACCCATCACAGGGCACACACACACTCTCATTCACTCACACACTCACACACTACGGACAATTTTCCAGAGATGCCAATCAACCTACCATGCATGTCTTTGGACCGGGGGAGGAAACCGGAGTACCCGGAGGAAACCCCCGAGGCACGGGGAGAACATGCAAACTCCACACACACACAAGGTGGTACACACTTTTATCTTTATCGGAAAGGGCTTGAGATGTTTCGACAAGCGCTTAGCCTCGATCAACTCCATAGTGAGTACTTAACACTTTTTTCAGTGCTAAGTCTTCTACCTTTATCATGACTGATGCCGTCAACACCGAGCGTGTTTTTTTTTAAACCGTCGAGTACCACTTGAGTACCTTATTTCCAAATATGGTAAAGTATACAGACAAAATGCTATACTATGCTTGATTCTATACACAATCTCAGTCACGTTTACTTCTCAGAGCTTTCCATGTGTGCATAACCTACACCTTATAAAGCCCAAGTTCATAAAGAAGCCCCAGGTTTGAATCTTTATTTTCCCAACCAAAAGCTGTGTGTCCTGATAACATTAAACCTTCCCTCGGCACACAGTGGAACAGATTAGGAGCCTCTGTGTCAGAGCCGTTTATTCGCTTTCATGCTTCTTTAAACACTTGAGACTCCACACAGTCGTCATTAGAGTTCGAGGTGAAAGAGTCAGAATTTTGGCCTTCGTACTGTATACAGGAGCGTAATTCAACCAAATGACTGAGTCATTATTGAATCACACACACACACACACACACACACACACCCACACACACACATGCTGGACATAGTACTAGATCCTAACACTCAGTAATGTCGTAAAAGGAGAATCTGTTTGCTCGATACACCTTTCTTTACACCACCGTTTGCTAAATTTTCTTTAAAAGCAGCTCTGACAGAAATGCCAGCTACAATTAAAATTACAGGTTGTTCCTATGGTAACAGCTCGCTCACATACAGTAGGCTCGCATAGTGAAGCGCCCCGTAATCCTAATGTAATAATAAAAAAAACGTTCGAAAGAAAAATGCGTTCTTATCGTACAAAGAAAAAATTAATAAGTCAAGTGGGTTTTTATTGTCATCCTTTATATAGCTTGTATCCATCCGGATGAATTCTCCTTCCTCCGGGAACATTTAACGACGCATAATAGTACACAAGACTATGTAAAGTGCAAGCGTACAACAGTTAGACGAGTGCCAGACAGTAAATACAAAGAACAGGACAATAAAAACATTGAGGAATAAAAAACAAAGGACATGGATTGTAAAAGGTAAACTATGTTGTAGTCTAGCGGAAATAAGCGTAGCATAATATAAAGCGTCTGATGCGGCTTTGTAGAGTGCGGTGAGCGGTCGTATAGAGTCGTACTGGGTTAGTGACAGTGACGTGACGTACGGTTAAGTACTGTACGGTGACCCATACTCAGAATTCGTTCTCTGAATTGAACTCATCCAAAGTGCATACACACAGCAGTGAACACACACACACACACACACACACACACACACACACACACACACACACACAGCAATGAACAGGAGCAGTGGGCAGCCATTTATGCTACGGCGCCCGGGTAGCAGTTGGGGGTTCGTAGGCACCTCAATCTAGAGGTCTTCACGGGTCCACTTAGATCCGAAAATCCGAGGTCCGACCTGATTCCCGAAAGGGTTCGGGTCTAAAAGTTTCACGTGTGCCTCGGACACGGGTCGGGTCTAATAATAGCGGCATCGGGTCTCGGGTAATTTAAAATGAATGTGTTTTTACCGAACGGACCCGAGAAGACCCGAACTACTGTATCTCGTGTGTGTGCATCGACTCGAGTCCTTTTCCATCCTCTCGTCTGTTTGCCAAGACTGCTTGCGACATGTGGCTGGCAGTAAGCTAATTTTCGTTGAAACAGACCTGTCAATCAATTTTGAATCCACACTGTAGCGGTTACTTTAGTGTAGAGTTATGCAACATTCGGGTCCAGTTGGGTTAAAAAAAAAATTGCCGTCGGGTCGGACTCGGGTCTCATTTTTTCAGGTTTGCCTCGGGTCGGGTCTTTTGTTAAAATAAATAAATAAATAAATAAATAAATTATGCATGTCGGGTTTGTATAAAAAGTGATTCGGGTCACTTCGGGTCGGGTACATTTCTTTATTCAATTCAATTCAAGTTTATTTGTATAGCGCTTTTTACAATAGACATTGTCTCAAAGCAGCTTTACAGAACATAATTAATTAATTAATGATAAAGGAAATAACGAATAATAAAAGTAAAAGAATTGACAGAATAAAAATTCTAGATTATTATTAGATGTATATAGTTCACAATGTTTATGTATTTATCCCCCTATGAGCAAGTCTGAGGTGACTCAGGCAGCAGTGGCAAGGAAAAACTCCCTTAAATTGGTAAAGGAAGAAACCTTGAGAGGAACCGGACTCAAGGGGGAACCCATCCTCATATGGGTGACACTGGGGGTGTGATTGTAATATACAGTCAGTTAAATGTTGTATTGGTGTAGGGATCATGGACTTCGGATCTCCTCAGTACCACAGAGTCTAACTGGAGATGTCTCAGGATTCTTAGAGTCGGCCTCGGCTCAGTGGACGTCCAAAGGCTTCGTCCCACAGAGGACGTTGGGAGCTGGTACAGTGTCTGGATGCCTCGGGATGGGTACAAAGAGAGAAGCAGTGGAAAGGGATTAACATATCTGCTGTTCATAAAAATGTGCAGGTCTGATGTACTGGTGCATGATACGATAGGATGTATTATGTGTACATAAACCGAGACTCGAATCCACAACCTTAGGGTTAGGAGTCAAACTCTCTAACCATTAGGCCACGACTCCCCCCTTAGGTATTTGACTCGGCCAGGTGAGCGCCGGGAGGCTGCAGGGTGTTGAGTAATGTCACCGGATTTAGGAAAATACTGTTGTGGAGTGTGTTGGTTCTGACTCCTGTAGTTTCTGGGGGAGAAAGAAGTGAAATGTTGATTTGGGGACGTTTTCTACTCTGAACATTTACCGAAGGAGTCTCTAAGTGTCAGCTCTTTGTACAGTCAGTAAACAGTCCATGACAGACGACTTTGTGCTTTCCGGGTTTCTAAGTAACCAGACAAGCTGCAGTTTTTCATTTTTTTTTAAATTAACTTCAAGAGAGAAAAAGAAAAAAAAAAAGCTGATGAGGAAACGACTCAAAGTCGCTGCTAGAACTAACTAACTCGGCTAGCGTTTGTTCCAGAACATTAAACGTAAGTATAAATGGTTGGAAAAAAAAAAAACAACAACACATAAATTGTAATCATTAGCAAATCGCAAGATGTTTGAGCCAGAAAACACTTCAGGACTTGCTGTTATAGGAAAATAATCCAGTTTGTAAGGGATGGTTTTTATCTGGTGTTCAGGCTTTGAATAAGGAACGATCGCGACTCGCTCCTCCTACTTTCTCCTATTTCTACTGTGCAACAAGTTAAATAGTAAAGTAGGATGTAGGACATGAACCGATTTTTACAATAAAATGATTTTATTGTATTCTCTGTTTAAATGCCTCCTTATTTCCTTCTGCCAACAAAGGGAATGTCTGTGGTGGTGTCTGGAATAGTTGATGTACAGTAGGGCATGTAGAGTTTCAGTAGATCTCAAAACGGCCTGGGAAATGCACATACGCTTTCTGGGACAGACGGTGAAGAAGTGGGACGATGAGAGGAAAATTCGGAGAAGCCGTGTGGTGCTGATAGAGGGAGGGAGAGAGAGAGAGAGAGAGAGAGAGAGAGAGAGAGAGAGAGAGAGAGAGAGAGAGAGAGAGAGAGAGAGAGAGAGGAGGGGGGAATGAGAGCGAGAAGGATGAGAGAGATGATTTTTTTCATTCATAATATTAATATACATATATACATAATATTATACAAAAGATGTTTTTCAGATCATAAATATTCTATCAATCGTTTTCTTACTCTATATCACCTTTTTCTTCTCCATTCTCACTCTACTCTTTTTTCTCATACCTCCCTTTTTTTT
>NC_062532.1:19132555-19147555 GCF_022655615.1 Tachysurus fulvidraco | reverse complement strand
TTTCCAACCTCTCGTCTGTTTGCCAAGACCGCTTGTGACATGTGGCTGGCGACGTGTGACTGGCGGTAAGCTAATTTTCATTGAAACAGACCTGTCAATCAATTTTGAATCCACTCTGTAGCGGTTAATTTAGTGTAGAGTTATGCAACATTTGGGTCCAGTCGGGTTAAAAAAAAATTGCCGTCGGGTCGGACTCGGGTCTAATTTTTCGGGTTTGTCTCGATCGGGTCTTTTAAAAAAAGTAAAAAATAAAAAATACAGTATGCATGTCGGGTTCGGGTAAAAAGTCCTTATTTTACCAAAATCTGTCTGCAAATAAAGACGAATAAAGATTCTACTCACTCGCTATTACATCCACCTGCTTCTGATCCCTGACAGTAGGATTCTGTCTTGGGTTAAGAGAATGTTTTTCACTCGGCGTGTCAATCAGAAATGAACTAGCTGTAATACGTGACGAGGTATCAAGGTGATATTTAAAGGCCCGAATGTAATGAATGTCCTGTCATCTACCGATAAAAGTAACACATACAGATTCACTGACGAAATAATATTGATCCGAGATGAAAATCTCATCACATGACACAAAGTTAATGTAATAACAGAATAAGGTCATGAATAGAAGTTCAAAGGAAAGGTGTAGAAGATGGTAGTGAGAGCAGAGCTGCCGTACGGGTTAGAGACTCTAGCAGTGTAAAGACATGAGGCAGAGATGAAGATGTTGGGGTTCTCTTCAGGAGTGACGAGGATGGACAGGATTAGGAACGAGCACATCAGAGGGATGGCTCAGGTCGGCTGGTTTGGGGACAAGGACAGAGAGGATAGATTGACATGGCTTGGACATGTACAGAGGAGAGAGATGGTTATGTTGGTAGAAAGATGGCTGAGATGGTCAAGAGGAAGGACAAAGAGGAGAAGAGGAAGGACAAAGACGAGATACACGGATGTGTTAAATGAGGACATGAAGGCAGAGGATAGAGTTAGGTTCAATTCAATTCAATTCAAGTTTATTTGTATAGCGCTTTTTACAATAGACATTGTCTCAAAGCAGCTTTACAGAACATAAACATAGAGCAGAAGGTAAACATAATTAATGATAAAGGAATTAACGAATAATAAAAATAAAAGAATTAACAGAATGAAAATTCTAGATTATTATTAGATATAAATAGTTCACAGTGTGTGTGTATTTATTCCCTTATGAGCAAGTCTGAGGTGACTCAGGCAGCAGTGGCAAGGAAAAACTCCCTTAAATTGGTAAAGGAAGAAACCTTGAGAGGAACCGGACTCAAGGGGGAACCCATCCTCATATGGGTGACACTGGGGGTGTGATTGTAATATACAGTCAGTTAAATGTTGTATTGGTGTAAGGATCATGGACTTCAGATCTCCTTAGTATCACAGAGTCTAACTGGAGATGTCTCAGGATTCTTAGAGTCGGCCTCGGCTCAGTGGACGTCCAAAGGCTTCGTCCCACAGAGGACGTTGGGAGCTGGTACAGTGTCTGGATGCCTCGGGATGGGTACAAAGAGAGAAGCAGTGGAAAGGGGTTAACATATCTGCTGTTCATAAAAATGTGCAGGTCTGATGTACTAGTGCATGACACGATAGGATGTATTATGTGTACGCCTGACTAAAGAGATGAGTTGTTAATCTATATGTTAGGTGTGTACAGTATACAGTATATGTGCATCCAGCATAATGCCGATTAAAGGCGCTGAGCTGTATTGAAAAAGTGTTCAAAATGTAATATTAATGTCAATTTTTAGTCATGAAATTTGTGTAAATGAAAACCATTTTACAGGTTCTCTTGAAACGGTGTCGGTATTTGAGGCGTGCGCAAGCAAGGATCGTCTAACCAACCGGCTGTGATAGCGTTTTAAGATACTTTGTCTTTTTGAGATAATAAAACATAACGTATGATGAATTTTAGCATTCGAAACACAACAAAACAAAAAGCTACTGTAGTAGTATTCTGTCAACAGGCTACGATACATTTAATATCTGATTTCCAGTCTCACTAATTTACATATACACTCACTCGCTCATTCTCTACCGCTTATCCGAACTATTCTCGGGGCACAGGGAGCCTGTGCCTATCTCAGGCGTCATCAGGCATGGAGGCAGGATACACCCTGGAGGGAGTGCCAACCCATCACAGGGCACACACACACTCTCATTCACTCACACACTCACACACTACGGACAATTTTCCAGAGATGCCAATCAACCTACCATGCATGTCTTTGGACCGGGGGAGGAAACCGGAGTACCCAGAGGAAACCCCCGAGGCACGGGGAGAACATGCAAACTCCACACACAAAGCGGAGGTGGGAATCGATCCCCCGACCCTGGAGATGTGAGGTGAACGTGCTAACCACTAAGCCACCGTGCCCCCCTAATTTACATATACAGTACAGTCTTATTAAGTATTTAGTCTTTGTTGTTCTCATGTAGAAGCTCCAGCACTTCTAAGTGGTTTAACAAAAAAATATTATGTTAACTGTTCAGGAATTATTTACTTTGTCCCTCCATTTTCACAGGCTGAAACGTAATCGGACAACTGACTGATCAGAGGTTTCATGGCTAGGTAGTCCTGAATACTTTCCAGCCTGTGGAAATGGAGGCACTACTGTATGTAAATAACGGCTGTAAACCTCTATATACGATACGAAGAGCTGTTCTACTGTACAACTACAGGAAATCATCACTAAGCTGCATTTTAAAAGCAGTAAAAAAACAGACAAGCTTGATTGGACTGTTTGGTCAAGATGAATTAAAAAAAGTAAAGTGTACAGAGAAGGATAAAGAAGGGTTTAGGACCTAAAGTATGGCTACCGGTGGAACTGGGTCCGTGGTGTGTATCGATCATAGGATTGTGGATAGGAGTAGCAGGATGAATTCTATTGTGCATGGAGCTATACTGTACTTTCTGCTCAGATTCATTCATTCATTCATTTTCTACCGCTTATCCGAATTTCTCGGGTCACGGGGAGCCTGTGCCTATCTCAGGCGTCATCGTGGCATCGAGGCAGGATACACCCTGGACGGAGTGCCAACCCATCGCAGGGCACACACACACTCTCATTCACTCACACACTCACACACTACGGACAATTTTTCCAGAGATGCCAATCAACCTACCATGCATGTCTTTGGACCGGGGGAGGAAACCGGAGTACCCGGAGGAAACCCCCGAGGCACGGGGAGAACATGCAAACTCCACACACACAAGGCGGAGGCGGGAATCGAACGGGAAGCTAACCCTTAAGCCACCGTGCCCCCTACATACATTCAATAGTCAGATATTCAACAGACAAAAGATTAAAAGCATCTCAAAGCACACAACACCTTAGACCACGTTGGAGGTGGAGGTGTGAAGCAAACGTGCTAAACACTAAGCCACAGTGCCCCTTTGTTCAGATTCAAATGCTCCAAAATTGATATCATAGCACTTTACAGTACAGGTATATTGTTCCAGAACATACAGTGAATGTAACCCAAAAGAAGGCAAAGAAATTGAAAGAAAGGGAAAGAAATCAGTTACAAACATGCAGCTACTGAAGCATCTTAGGGAAGTCAACTCATTTGGTGAATTTGTGATCCATGGGTTTCATATGTGGTAAGCATTAGAAATAATAATTAATGGTGCTTACAAAGCAACATTCTTATTATTGTTCTGGACAAAACTTCGGCACGTAACTTGTCCCTCAGCTTTTGTCCTAGACCCATGAATGATGTGTCAAATTGACCAGCTCATTGAGGAGAGGTGGGCTATGACTTTTATAAGTGATCGGAATTCCAAAATTCCCGGTACGGAAGCTCAAAGTGGCTTTTTTCCTCCCATAGACTTCCATTATAAATTTTGGAGGTTTATAACTCGGCAAGTTTTCGAGTAATTTACACCAAACTTGTCCAGCTTCTTTAGGACCTTACTCCGGACAAATTTTTATTTCATTAGTAACTTTTGTCCAAAAGTATTGGCACCCCACCGGGTATTCACGTGACGTCATGTGTAGCCCTGCCCCCAAAATAAGCGGAATCAAAAAGTTAGCACAACATGGACATGTCATGTATCAAAACACTCAGCGCGATGAGGGGAACTTGCCACGTGCAAGCACCATTCACATTTTCTTCAGGAAATGTACCGTTCTAGTTATAATTATGCTCGTTCTGTCCAATTACTTTTCAGCCTGTAAAATGAAAATGAACTGATTATGTGAAAAATGGCTGTAATTCCTAAACGATTATAATTAAAAAAAAAAAACCTGCAATTAAAGCTGATTAGTCAGTATTTCAATTTCAAATCCGTTGTGAAATTATTTAAATTGGGTCACTGCGTGTCTGAATATTTCTGGACCTAAATGTAAGTTCACTTATTTCCATTCCTACTCCAACTGTACCGTATTCTTCTGTATACAGTATTTATTCAATCTGGTTCAGTGTGTCGCCTGTGTTGGTTTCAGTCAGACGCAAACGATGTAATTAATTCCTTTAACCTTACATGCCAAGTCATGCATAGTGAATGCAAATGAGTCACAGTGTGATAATTACCTAAGTTTGATTGGTCCAACAGTAATCAGATTTTTAATTAGGTTGTTTCGGATCACACCGCTGTAAACGGAAATCAAATAGTGATTGAATATGGTTAGAAAGAAGGGAATTACTAATTGTCTGGCTAATTTTGGTACATAATCAACCCCATCAGAGGCATTCAGCAGTGCTCTAAAACCACCAGCAACCGTAGTATGAAATGCTTATGAATGATGGACTGTGAATGATGAACATTCGGTACAAATTTTATCAGCTGTAGGTGGTTTCATTTGCATTCAATTTTTGGTTTAAATTTGTTTGGGTTTGTACTGTGGTCTAAAAATATGATATGGTGTACAGACCATGCCGGTAGCTTTTGTCTTCTGTGGCTATGGATGATTGGATTAATCCTGTTCGAGATGGCATGTGGCAGGAGGGCTGTGTGTGTGTGTGTGTGTGTGTGTGTGTGTGTGTGTGTGTGTGTCACACACTGACCTAATCACTTTGACAATAAATTGTATCGGCATGAATCTTCAGGGAGTTTGGGAAGTGGATGGCAGTGTGTACATTTCTTATTTTCTTTCGGATAGATGGCAGCAACTTTTACAGTAATGAAAAGAAGAGAGAAAAGTGACATTTCACACCCCAGTATCACACCCTGCACTCAGGATCTCCCTACAGTCTACTGACCCGTCACTACCGCGAGTTCTGATCTTCACTGTACTGGACAGCTGCACGATCATAGATGACTCTCCAGATGATTAGATTAGACACCGGGAGGTCATATGTTGTCAGCAGACAAAGCCCCTAAAACACAGTACAAAGCCTTTTCTCGAATGGTGCATTTGTGGTACAGTATTTTGGACGTTTGTGGATACGAACTAGGTCTGTGTGGCCGTAGGATGTTCCATTTCTTATTTTAGGTTTTAGGTTTCTGGTTTTAGGTTTTGGCAAGCATCTTTTAAGTTATTTATGATGACTAATTAGAGCAGGGAAAAACAGATACAGCTATGTTAAAGCCAATGTTAACAAAAGTGTACTGCAAATGTAACTGGTCATTAGACCACTTTAGACCATCTCACCCATTTGTGGGTTTTCACCAAACTGTTAGGCAAGATTAATGTGCACAATTGTAAAATGTGTTTGTATGCCATAGGATTACATTTTTACTTCACTGAGACATAAGGGCCCTAAATAAGGAAAATCCAGCATGGCAATGCTCCTGTTCACAAAGCATGATGAAGACATGGTTTCCTAAAGCTGGTGGGATACATTAGAATGTTGGTTTATAACCTATTGTTTTATATAGAGCTACTATGGAGGTATTAGTTTATTGGTACATCTTTAAAATGGTCAGTGTTTTTTTTTTTTTTGTAGAACTGCCAAAATGATAATAATAAATGAAGAATTATTATGATCATTACATTACGATCTTAATCTCATATTTCTCATATAATCATAATGAAAGTTAATAATTACCACAACTGTGCAAGTCTCCATCAGCTATTTGTGAGCTGCACTGAACAGAGCTATAAAATAATAACCCCATGAAAGTGTCACAACCGAGGATGGAAGGAGACAGACCTGTATGCAGGATAGCTTCTAATGAAAGGGGTTTAATAAAAAATGAAGACAAAGACATAAAAGACGATAACTAAACAATACAAATGACGACTTAACAATGACTAGACATGACGAAGGGTAACGTAACTAATGATTCCGCGCTGCCATCGGCAACGTGGCTCACTTAAATATAAAAAGACAATGATGACATAGTAAGGATCAGGTGTGGAGACAGGGAGGGGCAGACGAAGGCGGGGCAGATACGTGACGAGGAAGATAAACAAAGGCACGTGGCCAACAGTTCGGGCTGAGTCCTGACAGAAAGCCTGTGTGTGTGTGTGTGTGTGTGTGTGTGTGTGTGTGTGTGTGTGTGTGTGTGTGTGTGTGTGTGTGTGTGTGTGTGTTTTAAATAGTTAAATATTTGGCCATTTGGTCTTCATTCTAACAATTTTGAAGTTTCAAGTAATGTGATTAAACAAATAAAACCAAAGAGAAGTTTATTTAAATGATCTTTAAAATGTAATTAAACAAAACCTTAATTTCTTGTGTGGAAAATGTAAGGACACTCTTACGTTTATTTGTACTTAAGATAGATAAAATTACTTACAGGTGTATCACATCAGGTGTAAATTATTAGAACATTGTTACAGAGCATTTTGAAGGAAGCTTGCCTTAGTCAAACCTCCGGCATTTTGTTTGGTTGGCGCTGTCTGCGGTGCTGAATTTAGTGGCGCTCTCCGTGGTGCTGAAATGCTGCACCGTGTAGACACCGCCGTCACAAAGATATCAACATGGTGAGATACAAAGAGCTCTCTGAGACCTTCAGAAAGAAGATTGTTGATGTTTATTAACAGATCTCAAAAGAATTTGTAATCACCAATTCTACTGTGCAGAAAATCATTTACAAGTGGAAAACATTTATAACAACTGTCCAAGCAAATTTACCCCAAGAGCAGACCACAAGATGCTTAAAGAAGTCTCCAAAAACCCTACCATATCATCACAGGACCTTCAGCAAGCCCTTGTAATCGAAAATTCGTATCGAAATGCATGAATCTACAACCGAAAAGAGACTGCACAACTTTTATTGTCATGGGAGGGGTGCAAGGAGGAAACTTTTGCTTCCAAGACTTCTGGAATAATGTGCTTTGAACAAATGTCTAAAATTAAATTATTTGGACACCATTACTGAGGGCATGTTTACTTGGAGTAAACCAAATACAGTATTTTTGCAAAAGTACCCCATACAGTACCAACAGTGAAACATGAAGGTGGAAGCGTTATGCTTTGCTGCAGAAGGACTCGGCCAGCTCATGCTCATAGAATCCACTATGAATTCTACATTGTATCAGAAGATGCTTGAGGAATGTGTGACACCATCTGTCAAAAAAATTGAAGCTGAAGTGGAAATGGACCTTGCAAATGACAGTGACTCAGAACATACCGGTAAATCCACCAAGGACTGGCTGAACAGTAAAACACTGAGAATTCTGGAGTGGCCGAACCAAAGCAAATATCTAAATCCTATTAAGATCCTGTGTGATGATTTGAAACGGACCGTGAATGTAAGAAACCCCTCAAACATCACACAGCTAAGAGTATTCTGCATTGAGGAGTGAAACATTAATGTCAGAAACTGTTAGATGGCTACAAGAACGTCACACTGAGGTTATTTCAGCCAAAGAGAGAAACACTAGCTAATAGGGTCATAGGGTGTCCTCAGTTGAAATACACATCTTTCCTTGCTACTTTTTAAATAAGGTGTGTGTGTGTGTGTGTGTGTGTGTGTGTGTGTGTGTGTGTGTGTGTGTGTGTGTGTGTGTGTGTGTGTGTGTGTGTGTGTGTGTGTGTGCAGGCACTTTACTTAAACCCTCTGAACTTAAAATGCTAACATTCGTTCTACATGTCTAGCTAAGAGGCATCTCTGTGCTAGATATTTTCTTGGCTCTGCCTGGCTTACACCAAGGAAATGATAGGAGGCTCTTTATCCTCACTCGAGCTTTCTTTCTTTCCTGTCAGGAAGATTTCTGATGGCACATCACTGTAGTGCATAAGATATTGTATCGTTTTCGTGTTAGTCACATGAACAGATACATCCCAAAAGGAGCTTCATACCCTGACCTTCTGCCTTTAAATCAGTCCTTGAAGTAAGCTGGTACTCATTGCTATGCAGAACCAACACAATTTTTTTTACCTGTTTGAATGCTGTTATTTGTTTCTTGTTTTTTTTTTTGTGTGTGTCTTTATTCCCACCTCATGCTGCATAGGCCTTCATTGGAGAATATTGCAATGTGTAATGGCTTCTAATAGCTTGATTTCAAGTTTAAACATCCATTTGACTTCAAAACTACTTTATCTGAGCTCCAGGGCTGAGCATTCTTTTTGGTTGCAAATGAACATCTGCCAGCTTTCTAAATCAAATTTAAAATGCACCAGGTGGAAATGTCTCGGGTGAACTCTCAAGCGCTTGAAACGAGTAGAATAAAGGAAAAGAAATCGTAGTTGACTCTATAGGGGAAAAAAAAGAAAAGGTATTTTATGAAATTGTTTACAATATGTATTTGAGAAAAACTTGGGCACGTATTGTATTCTAGCATTCATCGGCTACATTGTGATTATCACATCATTAATAAACTTCCCAGAATTCTCTAACGTGCCTGCTCACATGATTAGTATTCCTTTCAGAGTGTCCAGATGTCATTCAATACATTCACTGGATACTGTCACGATCAGCGCACCACCCACGCCCACTGAACACCAACATCGAGAAGCCTCTCCAGAATACTAGCTCTCCCAGACTACACCTCCCAGAATCCACCACTGACTCTGATTGCTCCACCACCTGTTCCCCATCAACCACTTCCTATAAAGACCGGACACGAACTTGACACCAGTGCGAAGTCTCGACTTGCTTCTGCAGTCATTCCGAGCGTTTCCCGATTGTCTGTTCTGATTGTTTTGATTCTGTTTCTGTTGCCTGGTTCTCTGATTCTTTACTGCCTGCCCTGACCTCCTGCCTGTTCTTCGACTCCGATCTGCCTGTCTCTGACATTGTGTTTGCCGTGCTTGACCCTGCCTGTCTGTTCTGCCTTATTTAAATAAACGCTGCTGTAAAAGTTGAACCCAGAGGGTTTATTCTGAATGAAGGTAGGGTAAATCTAACCCTACCGCCAGGTTTTATTATCTCCTGGTACCCTTCATTTTGAATGGTGGAACAGATGGTGTCAGTGTTTATAGACTTGGTCGCCACTGGATGGCTTATTTTGCATATTGCGCTTAACGGACTTTGGATCGCTGAAGCGGACGTGGTGGTTTTCTCTGGAACCAGTTTTCGCATCTCGTTTCTCACATGCTAAAAGCAGCAGACACAAGGGCACAGCTATGAACTCACCGTTTAAACATTTATTCACCCCTTTGTCTTCAGTAACCACTCTATCCTGGTGAATATACACCTATCCTGGAAATGCTGGATGTGAAGTGGGAATAAATCTGAGATGAAGTGTATTTACACACCATTTTACACCAAGTGGAGATTTAGAATAGTCAGTCCACCTACTGATATGCTTTTTTTTTTGAAGATATGAGGAAACTGGAGGTGCCGCACATACATGGGAAAAATGTGGGAAGCTCTAAACAGACTGATATGTCATATATAATGTAAAACCTTCCAAAATTCTAATTTGGGAATTTATTGTTGGTCAGACTGAGGCATTGAGGCAGGAGCTCAATGCCTCATCTTGGCATGGTCCTAGTGTGCACTAGAGGTCTTCTCAGGTCTAAAGAAATGTACCCGACCCGAAGTGACCCGAAGCACTTTTTACCCGGACCCGACGTGCATATATATATATATATATATATATATATTTAATAAATACCCGACCCGAGAGAAACCCGAAAAAATTAGACCCGAGTCCGACCTGACGGCAATTTTTTTAAACCCGACTGGACCCGAATGTTGCATAACTATAAACTAAAGTAGCCGCTACAGAGTGGATTCAAAATTGATTGACAGGTCTGTTTCAATGAAAATTAGCTTACCGCCAGTCACACGATGTCACAAGCGGTCTTGGCAAACAGACGAGAGGTTGGAAAAGGACTCGAGTCGATGCACACACGTGAGATACAGTAGTTCGGGTCTTCTCGGGTCTGTTTGGTAAAAACACATTCATTTTATATTACCCGAGACCCGATGCCGCTATTATTACACCCGACCCGTGTCCGAGGCACACGTGAAACTTTTAGACCCGAACCTGCTCGGGTCTCGGGTCGGACCTCGGGTTTTCGGATTTAAGTGGACCCGTGAAGACCTCTAGTGTGCACTTCCAACTTAGGTCTATCTTATTGCCATTCTGGAAACCTTTTCCAGCCCCCTTAGCAGTATTTTGACTTTTTTTGTCTGTCTTATCGCCTCTGTCTGTGTCACGACAACACTGACAATTACTTCAGTGCTAAAACCTGGCATTCTAGAGCACCTTGTATACTCCAAGGTGTAATACTGGCTAACTACAGCTTAGAAAACATGATTACATGGAAACACTGAGCAAAATGCAGTACAGATAAAAACACAGCCTTCATGTACCGTATGGTCTAGAAGCAGTTAATACAGCTAATGTTAAACATGTCAAGTAAAATAAAGGTGATAATCAGAAACGTAATACCTTTAAGAAGACAGTAGGTTACATATAGAACACACTAATCCAGTGTGGCTGATATTCTTATCCAAAGTAAAATGCTTCACTGGTCTAATGTCTTGCCTGGCATGAACAGAACGTGTGCAGCAGTCAAACAGATGATGTGCAGTGCAGACGGTATTAGAAATCAATTTGTCTCTGTTTATCCGCACTCCACTTTACGGACCATCAAGATCAATCGATGTCGTATGAAAAGCAAAGACCCACAGACACACTGATCCGTGTGATCTTACTACGTAAATCTGAGTATGTACATCTGAGACCTCAGATTCAGCATTATGAATAATTAGCATGCCTAAGTTTTGTAGTACAATACAGTGTTGTATATCTGTGTCTCTCATACACATGATCGATAGATAGAATAGACATACAGTCCGTACAGTAGGTGCGTATTTCACCCCAAAAAGAACTCCTTATCGTTTATTGTCTAAAGTTGCAGCTGTAAACCACACACAGATATAGATAGATTGGGGGAGTGATAGAGAGAGAGAGAGAGAGAGAGAGAGAGAGAGAGAGAGAGAGATTGTCAGTATAGCTGGCAGGTTGCTCTGACAGATTGGACACAGTGTGTGGTGGTTGTTTTTCAGCAGGAGAGCAGTATGGTGAATCAGAGACGTTCTCCTCTCCGCTCGTGCTCTGCAGCGCCCCCTGCACTGACTTTTTTGAACTCCGTCACCTTCTCCGTTTAGCCTCTGCTTGTGACTATTCAGTGTTCTTGTCTGCCTGTGTGTGTGTGTGTGTGTATGTGTACCTACCTAATCCTACCGTGTCCATATGTACATGTGTGACATCTTTAACATCTCCTGCAACTAAAAACAAACAGTTTAATGAGACGATTTTTCTGTTACTCATTAATATATTATCCCCTTGTTTCTCTCTCTCTCTCTCTCTCTCTCTCTCTCTCTCTCTCTCTCTCTCTCTCTCTCTCTCTCTCACACACACACACACACACACACACACACACACACACTGATGCACTTAGAATGTGTATGATTTATTACAGTCGGTAAACAGAGCTACAAGCTCATCTGTGTACCACAGGCAGGTGGTTCGCTCATACTGCTGACTGTTTGTTTGTGTGTGTGTGTGTGTGTGTGTGTGTGTGTGTGTGTGTGTGTGTGTGTTTTGGAATCAGCAATTTACCTCAGGCTGATTCTGGAGATAAAAATGTTAGCTACAGTGGGAAGGAGTTGAACCGAATCGATTTAATATATAAAAGAGGGCCGTGTAAAATATACACATATGATGTTATGAATGAATTATGAAATTATGAAAAAAAAAGGTATATTCATGTCTCATAGTGTCATGAAGAGACAAAGGCGAGTGAGGATCCGAGTGCAGTTGAACTTTTACTAAACCAAAACAAGAAATAAACAACAGATAGGTGGACCAGGGAACAGGAACAGAGACATAACCAGACAACATACTACACCAACAACGACTAGCACCAGGGAAGTGAACAAACAGAGAATATATAGGTGACAGGAACCGATGACAATGCAAAGACAATCAGAGACAAAGACAACACACCTGGAGGAAAGATTGAGTATAATTGGTGTCCATGGTAACCAAGAAGTGGGCGGAGCAAACAGTTAACAATAGGGCAAGGCAGCAGACAGAAATAAAGGAAAACACACTCATTTTAATTATTGCATAACCAAGGCTTCACATGGAAAACAAGGAATTAAGGAAACACCGAGAACTTGTCCACATATACTGTATACTGACTTGGATACGGATATCGACGAAGGTGTGTGCGTTCAATACAGACAAAAGTCTTAATAAATGTGACTTGATGAAGGGAATGTGGTTTAATTAGGGCCTTTTTTACACCCGGTCACTTCGTGTGTTGTCTCTGATCCGATAGCTGTCTGATTTGTTAAATCTGTCCCATTTACATTAGGCCACATAAACGCGTCTTGACGAATCGGATATCGATCCGATCTTTCTACTCCCGCCCAAAATGCAAATATATTTGACCTCATTTCCGGGGAAATTGAAATGGAACACGCTTTGGTGGATGCGGTTGCTACAAAAAACAGCAATTAGTATATGCTACATTTGCGCTGGGGGCAGCAGCACATTTTAAGACCAAACGAGACACCTGGGTGAAAGATCGGAGCCAGCGCTGGTGGGAAAACATATTTGTTTCTGGCGCGATGCACGACTCATGAGTCACCTGCGAGTGACGTACTTCCGTTTGGGAGGAGTATAGCGCTGACGTATGTGGCTTCAACAACCACATTCATTTACACCTGTCCAGTTTCATCTGAAACGCGTCCCAGACCACCTCCTGAAGGGGTTTGAACCATCGGATTTATATCTGTTTCGAAAACGTTTCGGAGGGCATTTAGACCTGGTGTTTTTACCATCGGATAGCTATCTGATCACAGAAAACGTAAGAAGTGACCAGGTATAAAAACCCCCTTAGTAACTTGAGGTTTGCAGACACTAGTCCATGTTTTTGACTATGCATGTAATCGTAAGGTTTGAGCACATGGGAAGAGTTGGGCAGAACAAGCACCTGGGCAATATGTGGAGAGAAATAAGTAAATACTTCTCATGCCTTAAAGACACAAAACCTGCATTTCTCCAAGACTTTGTGTGTTGTCAATTGGTGTTCTTGTGGAGCTCTCAAAGGACATCACAACATCTTGACTGAGGCAATTTAGTGATACACAGCAGCTCATACAGTGCGCCTGGGATTCAGGTTAAGGGTAGAGTTGAAAATCCATGATGAAGTCTCAAAGATGAACCGCGATACGATTCGCGGCACGAACGTGTCTCAGTGAGAGGATGAGTTGGGTACTCAAGTCCTCAGTATGACTCTGAATCATATATATGACTCAGAGTGGGCTGGTACATCAGATCTAATCCAGAGGGAATCTCTCACACACTGTCCTGAGTGAGTCCTCCGTTTGTCTGTTTGTCTGCTGCATCTTCTGGAGTAGAACATTAAGGCTGACTCACTCTGGATGTGTTTGTTTGTTAACTCTTTTACCTCTCAGACTTCCTCTCAGTGCTACAGGGATCTTTCCTATAAGCTGCACTGTAGGTGCAATACAGTAGTGATATGTTTGTATTTATTCCTTTATTTTTCAATACGATCACTAATATTATTCTGATGTCGTATATGTTAGAGGGATGGTGTGTATATGTTAGAGGGATAGTGTTTATGTTAGAGGGATAGTGTTTATATGTTAGAGGGATGGTGTGTATATGTTAGAGGGATAGTGTTTATGTTAGAGGGATAGTGTATATGTTAGAGGGATGGTGTGTATGTTAAAGGGATGGTGTGTTTATGTTAGAGGGATGGTGTGTATGTTAAAGGGATGGTGTGTTTATGTTAGAGGGATGGTGTGTTTATGTTAGAGGGATGGTGTTTATATGTTAGAGGGATGGTGTGTATATGTTAGAGGGATGGTGTTTATATGTTAGAGGGATGGTGTTTATGTTAGAGGGATAGTGTTTATATGTTAGAGGGATGGTGTGTATATGTTAGAGGGATAGTGTTTATGTGTATGTTAGAGGGCTGGTGTTTTATGTTAGAGGGATGGTGTTTATGTTAGAGGGATGTGTGTATTGTGGGATGTGTGTATGTTAGAGGGATGGTGTTTATGTAAGAGGGATGGGGTTTATGTTATAGGGATGGTGTGTATATGTTAGAGGGATGGTGTTTATGTTAGAGGGATGGTGTGTATATGTTGAGGGATGTGTTATGTTAGAGGGATGGTGTTTAAATGTTAGAGGGATGGTGTGTATGTTAGAGGGATGGTGTTTATGTTAGAGGGATGGTGTTTATGTTAGAGGGATAGTGTTTATATGTTAGAGGGATGGTGTGTATATGTTAGAGGGATGGTGTGTATATGTTAGAGGGATAGTGTTTATGTTAGAGGGATAGTGTTTATATGTTAGAGGGATGGTGTGTATGTTATAGGGATGGTGTTTATATGTTAGAGGGATTGTGTTGATGTTAGCTGGTGTGTATTGTTAGAGGGATGGTGTGTTTATGTTAGAGGGATGGTGTTTATCTGTTAGAGGGATGGTGTTTTATGTTAGAGGGATGGTGTGTCTATGTTCGAGGGATGGTGTGTTATGTTAGCGGGATGGTGTGTTATGTTAGAGGGATGGTGTGTATGTTAGAGGGATGGTGTTTATGTTAGAGGGATGGTGTTTATATGTTAGAGGGATGGTGTTTAAATGTTAGAGGGATGGT
>NC_062532.1:19105055-19127555 GCF_022655615.1 Tachysurus fulvidraco | reverse complement strand
ATAATAATAATAATAATAATAATAATAATAATAATAATAATAATAATAATAATAATAATAATAATAATAATAATAATAATAGATCCTAGATGACATACAGTACAGTACATATATTAAAAGCTATATTTTTCAACATAGTCTCATGAGTGTGGTTGATGGAGTGTGTGATGGTAAGGGGATAAGCAACAGGATGGTTTGTGCTTTGTGTTATTTCATTGATTTTCCTGATTATATGAAATAAGAATATCTGTATTTAGTTCATCTTTTGTTATGCCTTTATCGGTATATACCTCACAGCGGCACCTCGTTCGGAAGCGTGCAGTGCCTTTTGTGTCTCGTCTTTATTCAGAACATCTATATTCGGGAATACTGCGAGTCTTTCATTATTTAACTTCATTTCAATCTGACTGAGTTCTAAAATTCTAGCCTTCACAAAACTACCTGAAAATGAGTTCAGATTTATTTCAGCTTAAACAGCAGATGATAAATAAATCATGAAGGAACTTTTATAATAATCTGTATATATGGCTACATGCTCCTACTTATTCATTCATTATCCGAACTACCTCGGGTTAGGGGGAGCCTGTGCCTATCTCGGGCATCATCGGGCATAGAGGCAGGATAAACACTGGACGGAGTGCCAACCCATCACAGGGCACACACACACTCTCATTCACTCACACACTCACACACTACGGACAATTTTTCCAGAGATGCCAATCAACCTACCATGCATGTCTTTGGACCGGGGGAGGAAACCGGAGTACCCGGAGGAAACCCCCGAGGCACGGGGAGAACATACGAACTCCACACACACAAGGGGGAGGTGGGAATCGAACCCCCAACCCCGGAGGTGTGAGGCGAATGTGCTAACCACTAAGCCACCGTGCCCCAGCACAGAAAAACATATTCATCCATATTTTGGAAAGAAGTCTTCCATGGGAACAAGTGATAATCGTTTCGAGGAGAAATTGATCCTGGATTTACACTTAAGCTTTCAAACCCCACTCTTTTATGAAGTATAAATTCCTATATAAGTGAAATACAATGCTCTAGACCAGGGGTGTCAAACTCAAATTCACAGTGGGCCAAAATATAAAACTGAGATAAAGTCACGGGCCAAACTGAATATTTATTGAAAAATGAACTGCAACTGATCTGTAATGTTCAACCTTTTTCATACGGAAACAAACTTTAGTTTTGCAGGATCTGGAACAACCAGAGCTTGATATTACAAACACATAAGAGATTAAATTTGAAATAAAAGACACATCAGTGGTGTTCATTTAGCAAACTTTGACCATACACTTTTTGACCAACTCTCCCTCATTAAAGGGCAGATTTTGCCATCTCTGCTGCCACAATAACGCTTTAAAGCCTTTACAGCAGCTTCACTTTTTGATTTTGCTTTCATGAACATAGTCTGCTGGGAAACCAGACATTTTTTCATCTCCTCCACCTTCTGGAGCTTCTGCTTTACATCCAGGTCCTTATACTTCTCATAATGTTTCGTTTCATAGTGTCTTCTTATGTTATATTCTGTTGTTACAGACACGTTAGCACCGTTAGCACACAAGACAAACAGGTCTGTCCTTTTTTTTCGTGAACAGATAATCTGCCTCCATCCTGTCTTGAAAGCTCCTATTGTCCATCTTTCGTTTGGACATTTTTGTGGAGGGTGGAATTAACTTGCCCGATGTGACTGTAACATGGTTGTTAACGACTGTCAACAGAGAATGAGGGGCGCTTGCTGTTCGTGACTACGCGTCAATACAGTGGCAAGGCATTCTGGGATTTGTAGTATTAGCGGAGCATGCGGCTAGTCAGCCGTAATGCACATCTGATGTGATCTCGCGGGCCAAATATAATTACACCGCGGGCCAAATTTGGCCCACGGGCCTGAGTTTGACACCTCTGGTCTAGACAGTATGCGAGTATTAAAAAATAAATTCAGCAGGTTTCTCATGAACCTCTCACATGTGGTTTGAGTCATGAATTGGTAATCATCAAGCGTTAAAAACCCATGAGATGTTGTAGTGACCCTGTTTATATGGTGTCGCTATGGTGTTCCTGTATTAGTCATTTCTTCCCTTCTGCTTACCTTCTGGACGGTGGGGAAAGACCGAATCGTTTTAAAGCTCACTGCTAAAGCCTGATTGTAATAAATATCAGGATTGGATGGAAAAAAATGAGTTTTTGGTTAAATGGGATGCGAACCCTGTGTCTGTGTGTGTTTTCGTGTCTGTATGTGTGATACTGTGAAAAGCGGATACGAAAGACCGGGAACCATTTTGTTCTTGCTGAACCCCTGCATGACAGCTATGCAATTATTCTGACTAATTACAGTGTTTTGTTCCTGCTGGTGAGTCACAGCGAATCCCTGTAGAGTTCACTCTGAATAAACTCTAGTGTAGACATGAAACGGCTTTAATGCCGAACTTTATCTGTAATCATTCGGCAATATTAATCACTAGATTGGAGATGGACTCCTGATGCTGAGTTCCAGACAACTCAAATCTTCCTGTCTGACGAATCTGATTGAAGAGAAGTAGAAAATGATGTTTTTTATTGATTTGACGAGACCTGGAACGACCGAAGCGGGACACGTTGGCTTAGTGGTTAGCAGGTTCGCTTCACACCTCCGGGGTTGGGGGTTCGATTCCCACCTCCTCCTTGTGTGTGTGGAGTTTGCATGTTCTCCCCGTGCCTCGGGGGTTTCCTCCGGGTACTCCGGTTTCCTCCCCCGGTCCAAAGACATGCATGGTAGGTTGATTGGCATCTCTGGGAAATTGTCCGTAGTGTGTGAGTGTGAGAGTGTGTGTGAGTGTGTGAGTGTGAGAGTGTGTGTGCCCTGTGATGGGTTGGCACTCCATCCAGGGTGTATCCTGCCTCGATGCCCGATGACCCGAGAAGTTCGGATAAGCGGTAGAAAATGAATGAATGAATGAATGGAACAAGCGACATACGTCTTGTCTAAATACTACGTTGGTCTCATTATTCGTATTAGTTTTTACAACCTGTTTGATTATCGTCCGAATGTCTGTCTGAAAATCAGAGCAAAAGTAATAAACAAGGTTTGTTCTAGTGTGTGAACAGAATTCCTTTTGTTTTTTACCAAGTATGTGTTCGGATATATATTTAACTGTTGTTTTCGAGTCAGTTTTGTATGAAGCTGCTTCGTCAGGAGCAGGACTGAACCCTTGTGATATAAAACCCAACAGATCTAAAATATTGACCATCAAGAAAGGAAGAACTGTTATGTAGAAATGAACGCTGTCTCTCTCTTTTCTCCTGTTGCACCGATCCAGTATCGTTCTGTACAACATCAGTGCAAACTGTCAAGAAAGAAAATAAGATATATATATATATATATATATATATATATATATATATATATATATATATATATATATATATATATATATAGGGGAAAAATAGACTTTTATTACACTTGATTGACAGAAATATAACATTTATACATTACATTTACAGCAGCCCTTATCCAGATCGACTCACTTTATATATATATATATATATATATATATATATATATATATATATAACTGAGCAATTGAAGGTTAAGGGCCTTGCTCAGGGGACCAGCCGTGGCAGCTTGGTGGACGTAGGAATTGAACTCACAACCTTCCGATTGGTAGCCCGACACTTTATCCACTAGGCTACCACATCCCTTTATAAAGCAGCTTTAATCTAACGATGAATAAAAGTAAGAGACAGTAAGAGCCTGTATTTAAAAGTTTATTTAGTCTGGTGAGAACTCAGTGTGGATCGAAACAACCAGTCAGATAGCATCTGCGGAGGGTCGACTCCTTCCGGCTTCGATCGAAACGGTTCGATCGCAACGAGAAAGCGATTAGACTCTGATTCGAACCTGCTGTGTATTTTGAGTCGCAGGATATATTTTGTAAATGTGGCACAAACTGAACCAAAGCACAGAGCTGTAGAACTGCAGAAATGTTCACATTTAAACTGCATTTGTCACATACACAATCATTCATTCATTTTCTACCGCTTATCCGAACTTCTCGGGTCACGGGGAGCCTGTGCCTATCTCAGGCGTCATCGGGCATCGAGGCAGGATACACCCTGGACGGAGTGCCAACCCATCGCAGGGCACACACACACTCTCATTCACACACACTATTTTCCAGAGATGCCAATCAACCTACCATGCATGTCTTTGGACCGGGGGAGGAAACCGGAGTACCCGGAGGAAACCCCCGAGGCACGGGGAGAACATGCAAACTCCACACACACAAGGCGGAGGCGGGAATCGAACCCCCAACCCTGGAGGTGTGAGGCAAACGTGCTAACCACTAAGCCACCGTGCCCTCCCACACATACACAATCATGCAAAATTGAAACGGAAAGAAAACTGGGCACGTTCTACATATTTGGATAAAAGTATTAATGATCTAATAAAATGATGTAATTGACCTTTATTGAGATCCAGTTCCATGTTCATGTACACACCCCTCTGCCTTATCCCGTTTAGCTGTGAGATCATACTGTACCAAACCAAATAACAAACAAACCAAGTATATCTATTTTGTTCAGCAAACGTACAGATAACCTGCGTGTGTTTTTTTCCGTTCATGTCGATAACTCAATACAGTGGCTTCGGAGCTAAAAGCGGCAGGTCGGCTATGCAGCCTTCCGTCTGATCGTTCTCGAGTGGTCCTCGTAGGAAAAACAACATCTGTACACCCGGATAATAACCCTTCGTAATAATAATCGCTATTCCCGACGTCTAAGTGCTAAGCGACCGATTTTTGTCATAAAATATCATTTTGTTTTTGATAAACAGCAACTTCCCCTCACTTCCTCAGATCCAGGCTTAATTCCCTTCCAGTCAGCCTTGAAATAACTTCCACTTACCCGTCTCACATGAAGAGAAGCGGATATATGATGTTGATACGGTGGACCATTAGCCCCTCTTGCCTGCCAAGACACTTCATCACTGTGTGTGTCTTCTGTGCTTACTCACTGAACGTGTGTGTGTACTGTAAGTGGTTGTGTATGAACGCTCTGGCTGCACTATTAGCGTAGCATTAGTGTGAATGTTTAAGCAGCGCTGAAGATTTATGGTCCTCTAAGGCTTTGATGAGCTAAAGCCCAGCTTACTTTAGGGATGAGACCGCAGGCCTGTGTGCAGGGTTGTATTTTTAAACTCACCCCGTCAATCAAATTAAGCAGATTAATAGCTTGGTGTCTTACCGGCTCTAATGATGACCCAGACACACTTAAACTACTGTATTAGAGGAATAAAATCTGCAGGATTAATTAAAGACATTCTCCATGGCTTTTTTTTCTAGGTTAGACCACTGTAGTATACAGAAGCTTGTAAATAATTTAGCCTTCCGTTGACGCCTAGAACAGCACAAACATAAAAGCGTTCCAGGTAAATAATAGACCAGGCGAAATTACGGGATAAATAAAGATGACGGGATGTGAAGACTCGGAGACGCCACCGAGGGATCGCGGCGAGGTTCAGAATTTTTTGAGCGCAAGGACGATACAGATAAAACTGTTCTCTTGTGTTACAGCAGTAATATAAAGGTTTGGTACAGTACCAATTGACAGACATTAAATGAATGTTTTTCATGGCAATGTAGAGCTACTGTGAGCACTGACAGATTTTTCTGTCCCTGTGAACCAAAAGCAGCCTAACAGCCTTGTCGTGATTGACAGGATGGCACCATTTTGATCCATTAAGCATGAAGTAGACATCATAAAGAGCTGCCACATGGCAAAACAGAGCATCTGGGGAGCTTTCACATCCACATAAAAATAAATTAAAAATCCATGTCTGTAATATTGGCATATTGGACCTAGGACGTGTATGTTTATTAATTCATTGGTTAATCGTGGGAGGTGAAGACTTTTATGCTCATGCAGACGGAAGGGTTCGCCACGTTGTACCGCCAGTCTGACAGGCGGGTCCCACGTTGTACCGCCAGTCTGACAGGCGGGTCCCACGTTGTACCGCCAGTCTGACAGGCGGGTCCCACGTTGTACCGCCAGTTGTACCGCCAGTCTGACAGGCGGGTCCCACGTTGTACCGCCAGTTATACCGCCAGTCTGACAGGCGGGTCCCACGTTGTACCGCCAGTTGTACCGCCAGTCTGACATGCGGGTCCCACGTTGTACCGCCACTTGTACCGCCAGTCTGACATGCGGGTCCCACGTTGTACCGCCAGTTATACCGCCAGTCTGACAGGCGGGTCCCACGTTGTACCGCCAGTTGTACCGCCAGTCTGACATGCGGGTCCCACGTTGTACCGCCACTTTTACCGCCAGTCTGACATGCGACAAGTGACCATCGCTGAGAATGGCTGCAGGACCGGATGGCTGCTTGCCTGTGCTGGGTTACTTCCACACCCCACACCCCCCACTATAAAGTGCACCGGATTATAAGGCGCAGTCTCAATTAGGGGTCTATTTCTGTACTTAACCCATACTGTAAGGCGCACCGTATTATAAGGCACATGCTAAAACATAAGGTTTACAAAAAAGGTAACAGAAGCAAAACAGGGAGTTGAGTTGAACTTTATTCTGTTTAACGACACACACATTATTTTTTAATCAATCCCACAAATACATCAAAGTCCTCATCTACTATGTTTCCTTAACTCCTCGCAGTTCCGAACCATAGATACATTGATGTTGAATACTTTCAGCTGCTCTATTCCCATTTACAACCGTGTAACTGATAGCCTGTAGTTTGAATTGTGCCTCCTAAGCATCTGATTTTTATTGGCGGATGGCAAACCAACTTAAGGTGCATTTACCGCCACCTACTGGACCGGAGTGTGGGGCGCATAACGGTCAGGAAGAAACAAATGTTGTCTTACAACATATCGGTATTATACCTACCGGAGGCGTGGCGGGGGTAAGCATACGTACTGTACGTATTACGTAATGTATGTATTACGTCCCTGTGTCAGTGGGAAAAGGTCCGACAGTCAACCAAGCGGAGCGCTTATTAAAGTCACACAACGACATTTTTACAGATTTTTGGAACACGGTGCACACATAAGGCACACCGCCGATTTTTGAGAAAATTTAAGGCTCTTAGGTGCGCCTTATAGTGCGGAAAATACTGTATTGTATGTATGGACAGGTCGATGACTAATTTTGCTGGTACCTGTAAGCAGTGACAATAAAAGGCTACTACTACGGGCCAAGGACAAAAGAGAGATAATACATTAACAGGAATGTTCAGTACAAATTAACGGACAAATCTGGCAACTTGGGTTTTCCAAATTAAAGCATTTACAGTTAAATCTGTAAGATGAATCACAATAGAACATGATACAACATTATGACAGATTAAACTCGTTTTATTTATTTTTTCAAGCAGATATTCAAACAGTCAGATTCAGCAAAGGCTGAAAGACCATACAGTACGACACGGTTGTAGGTATCCGATGGCATTTGGATGCGATCTGCCATATATCAGATTTGGTCAGATTAAGTCTGTATGACATTTCACATTTACTTCCATTTCATATGAGGTTCAACGCTGTGACCTTTCTCAGATCTGTAAAATTTCTCCTGCTTCTTTCTTCTTCATGCTTTACTTTCCTTCCTTTGAAAACATTCTTCATAGTAGACTGTTGTGTCTGTTGTAAAGACGTACAGTAGATCTCTGCAGTCCATTTCTTCACCGTTAAAGCTCCAGCTGAAATCGTTAGCTTATTCTCTTTCCAGATTCTTGTGAGAAAAAAAAAACTTTTTTTAAATACCACGAACAGTCCAAAAATATGTAGGGGGTTGCAGTGTTTCATTGAATTTTTACCTTTATTAGTAAAATGATCGAGAAGGTTATTATGTTTTTGTTAAGCTATAATGTGCGGAAATTAAGCTTATATGTTGTGTAAGCCACAACTAGAAAGAAATCAACTAAACAACAAACAAACAAACAACCGAATAAGTAAATAAACAAACAAACAAACAAACAAATAAAAACTAACAAATAAATGAATAAATAAATAAAGGATGAAAGAAATGAATAAACGAACAAACAAATAAATAAATAAATACGAATAAATGAATACGAATAAATGAATAAATGAAGAAAGAAAGCATGAAAGAAATGAATAAATAAATGAATAAATACATAAACGAATAAATAAATAAATAAATAAATAAATATATAAAATAATAATAATAAATATATAAACAAATAAATAAACGAATAAACAAACAAATAAATAAATATTTTTAAAATAGATTTAGCAATGTCTATTTAAGATTTCAAAGATTTTTGTGATGTAAAAATAACTAAACTAAAATAGATCGTTCCAGATCTTATTCCACCCTCAGTGTGAAATTACAGCATGTAAAATTATTAAAAAGCAAAAAATCTGAAACATTTTTAAGGACAAAAAAAAAATATTATAAACTTAGAATAACCGAGTGGCATAAGGATGAAGCCCCTAAGGGAACATGGTGATGGAATAAAATCTGAAATTGGACTTTATGAAATTGCTTTTTATTCGTTATAAGACGGATGATACAAATTGCTAGACGACCGGAATGCAATAAACTGTAAGCGAACACAAAATCTCTCAGCGGAGCCAGCGATTGCAAATACAATGAAATAATACAAAAAAGAAAACAATTTCCTCCCATCTCTTATTTCACTTATATCTCCAACACTTCTTGGGTCTTCTTGGGTAAGAGTCTATCAGCATGTCAATATTTTCCCATTCTCTCTTGCAATAGCATTCTCGCTCCACCACACTGTAAGAGCCTCTCCTGTAAACAGATATTCTGTCGGATTCACGTCAGGGCCCTTGCGAGGTCATTCAAAAACGTTGATCTTCTTTTGGTCGAGCCATTCTTTTATTGATGTGAATGTGTGCTTTCGATCATTTTTGTCCTGAAAGGAGAATTTCCTTTTCATCTTCAGCTTTCTAGCAGACACCTGAGGGTTTTTTTTTTTTTGCAAAAAAAAACATCGTCTGGTATTTGTAGCTATTCATGATTCCGTCCACCTTCATAAAAGCCCCTGAAGAAAAGAAGCCCTAAAACCTGCTGCTACCACCACCATGCTGCCCGGTGGGTATGATGCACCTTTGGTGCTAACACGCTTATAGGAATTATTATATGCTTTAGAATCGGTCTCCTCAGACCATAACGCATCTTGCCACATGGTTTATGGTGATTTAGTTGAGTTTGGGTTTGAGCCACTTTACCCCACAGCCCACTGAAGAACTGAGAGAATGTTGTCACACACAGAGAGTAATCAGTACCTTGTGGATATTCTTACAGCTCATTTAATGTTCGACGAAGGTCTCATGGCCGCCTCCCTGGTGAGTCTTTGTCTTTTTTTGAAGGGACATCATGTTCTTGGTGATGTCACTGTCGTGCTCCATTTTCTGCCTGATGATGATGGCCCTTAGTGTGTATCATTGAAAGTCTAATATTTTGCACGTCTAAACATAATCATGCTTCGTAAGCTGTGTGTGGAAACATTAAGAGAAACAGCTGATATCTGTTTGGGATTAGTGAAAATATTTGAATTAACGACAGCTGTAATATGAACCGGATGTGACTGGTTTATTCTGATCACACACGGCCAAATCCCCAATCGTTAAAGTGTCTACGCACTTCACCTGCCGGTTCATCCCAAATGTCTTCATCGGGGTTGAAGGTCAGGCCTTTCGTGTTCTTCTGCTCCAACCTTGTCAGCCCATGTCTTCATAGAGTTCTCAGGGGAACTTGTTTGGCCTTCTTAGTTCCAGGAAGGTCCAACTTTGTAACAACAGTGAACCACATATGATCTATCCATCTAATATTGCTTTATAAAATATAAACGCATTACTTATAAATGTGTAATGAATGACGAATAGAAGATGTGTTGTAGGGAGCTTATACTGTATAGCATATGAATGTCTCTTTTACACCTTTTCCAACAAAAAGAACCGGGTGCTGGTTCAGAGCTAGTGCTGGTGCTGGTTTATGGTTCCACTGGCGAACCTTCTAAGAACCGGTTTGCCTTTCCATTGGTTAGAGAGCATCACAGCGCCGAGTCTGACATCACTGTATACAACTTTATACAGCAACGTTAGCGCAGCAGTGGCAAACACAAACACAACATCAACAATGCCGGATGTTGCTTTACTGTTAATGCTCATGGCTTTGCGAACCTACATTAGCATCCAAACGCGGCGAATACGGCGTGTACGTGCGGCTCCGTGTAATCTGTATAAACGGAGGTTGTAATCAAGAAAGTACATAACGTTATTTTATCGTTAACACAGAAAAAAGTTAGCCTTAGCATGTAGCTATCTACTATGATGTGTGCTGATAATGTATCATATCGCGGTAAAGTCAAAGTGTATTAAACATTAGTATACTTAAGGTACATTATCAAAGGCGCTAACAGTAACCCCGCCCACAGCCCCGCCCACAGCCCCTAATGCAAGTGGTTTTTTAAGTCTAGACCAGCAACGTTTTGGTGCTACTTAAAAACCACTTTTCCATCTATACGCTTACATGACGGTTTTTATGTTACCATGAACCAGCACCTGAACTAAGCTCCTCGAGCTTTGGTTTAAAACACCGGCGTGCTGCATCGTGTGTGTGTGGTGAATGTAAGAGGAACGGTGATGAAGATGTTCACCTGCTGTTAGATTTCATCTTCAGTGACTCTGTAATATTCACTCAATAAGCTGCACTCTGCTGACAGGTTGTGTATTTCTGCAGCTCTTATGACAGCTGCGTAGGAGATGAAGAGATTGCAAAGTGTGCAGGCTTTAATGATAGAAAAGAGAGAGAGAAAGCGAGAAGGGAAGTGAGATTAATAGAGTTAGAGTATGACGCTTGGAAAAAGGTGATGGCCGTGTGCACTGGCTGTAGCCGTGAGCTGTCAGCTGTGCAGGGCTGGTGTGTGAAAATCAAATCCTGAGCCCTAGTAGAGCGTCTAATTCTCTTGTAGAGTCTCTAAGGAGAAGCAGAGGGAAAAAGTGGAAATAGTTTGAAACGGGTCCAAACATATTTTACACTCGGTTTGAGCGTGTGGTATGTTGGTGAAGCATGAAACATGTTTGGAGTCAGGTGAGATCCGCATCAAACGCCGACGCCTCACGTGTTCGGTGCTGCGTGCCATGTAACGTGATTGGTTCAACTTCATTCATTCATTCATTTTCTACCGCTTATCCAAACTTCTCAGGCGTCATCGGGCATCAAGGCAGGATACACCCTGGACGGAGTGCCAACCCATCACAGGGCACACACACACTCTCACACTACGGACAATTTTCCAGAGATGCCAATCAACCTACCATGCATGTCTTTGGACCGGGGGAGGAAACCGGAGTACCCAAAGGCAGAGGCGGGAATCGAACCCCGACCCTGGTGTGAGGCGAACGTGCTAACCACTAAGCCACCCTTGTGCCACCCTTGTCACATTTTAAGTTTGTGTAGAAAGTAGAAGTCCTATTGCTATATAAAACCAGAATATATAAAACAAGATGAACGACGTGCCTATTATTTTAAAACGCTGCTATGCAGAAAAGTGAAATATGGAATTGTCAATCAATCGACATTTTATAAGGTTCTTATAAACCTATTTAATGAGTCTACGAGCCCCAGCCACGAAAGCACCGACACTTAGATTTAATTACCCATGTTTGTTAGAAAAGCAGTTATATTATTGCACCACTAATTACGCCTCGCGTGCTTTAAGTTTTAACCGTGCCACCAACATTCAAGGAAGCGAAAAAAAAAAAAACGCACGTAGACGAAGAGGCGTAGCGGCAACACGCGACTCGATACCACCACAAAATGGCTCGCGGTCAGTCCAACATTATCGTTCAAAGGCATCAAGCAAATTATGACTGGAGCTGGCTGTTAAATGCACTTTGCGTGAGGCACAAATTGCAGTAGAAATGGTCAACCACAGAGCTGTCAAAAGCCTCAGTGTCTTCTGTCAGAACAAGTAAACAACATGAAAGGCTTTAATACTAATTTTCTCCTGACAAAACACCTACTACTTCATGTAAAGTACTGGATTAGCGCGGTTCGGGAGAATGCGGCTCTCATTCTCAGAATTCATTTGGAAGAGATTTTTGTTGTCGAGTTTTGACATAGGCAACGGACGAGGTTGCAAGATCTGAGCCGGTGAGTCACAGAGTCACAGACCAGTGGACAAAAACAGCATCGTAACGCAAATCGCTTCCTTACTGCCGCGGATTTATCTGGATTATATTTCTATTCATAAAATAAGAAAGAAATTCTATCACCCATTCAGAATCACAAAATGCCAGGCGTTGTGTGTATGGAATATCTGTGACTATGAACCACACACACACACACACACAGGTATATATCTTTGCGTTAACTAGACACCTGTGCTTCCACACGTTTCATTAAAACACCTCACACCAGAACAATCTTTGTTGTAGATTTAGGCCACGTTCACACCGCAAGTCTTAATGCTCACTTCGGATATTTTGCTCAGATCTGATTTTTTTTTCTTTGGCTGTTCATATCACCTTTTAAAATGTGGCCTATATCAGATACCGGTGTGAACAGTTTTCGGTTTCGAACTGACCCGCATGCGCAAACGAACAATAAAGATGACGTCACACGCAGCACGCCGTCGCCCTGAAAAGTTGCCGAGGTTATGGAGGGAGTTTTGTGATGTATTCAATACAAACATTATGAGCTGCTTCACATAACCACTTTATATAACACTCTTAACACGCACACACACACACACACGTTACCGGTCTCGTTTGTGTCATGTTTTTGCCGGCGCGCAAAAAAAAAAAATAAAAATAAAAATTAAAGAAATTTTCGCTGGCGAAAACGTGACACAAACGTGACTGGTAACGTGTGTGTGTGTTAAGCAAAAAAAGTCTTCGCCGGCGCATGATTGTGACGGATGTTGATGTAGATTGACGTGAAAGTCGCATCAAATCCGCCTTGGCTGTTCACACTGCGGCCACATTGGAAAAAATCAGATTTGGGTCTGATTCAGGACCACATATGGAAGTGGCCAAGATCTGATTTGAAAACATCAGATCAGGGCCAGATTTGAGTGTTCACACTACTGAAGAAGTCTGATCTGGTCACTTGACCCCAAAAAAATCGAATTTGGGCCACTTTTACCTGCAGTATGAACGGGGCCTTAGTCACAGTGTAGAAGAAGATGCAGCTGTTGTGTTGTGTGTGTGTGTGTGTGTGTGTGTGTGTGTGTGTGTGTGTGTGTGCAGGTGTATACAGTATATTCTATTACGTTAGGATGCATCTTCCTGCACTACTAGATGCACTAGACACTACTTTAATCTAATTTACTGTGAAACAAGGAGTTTGATCAACAACGAGTCTAGAGGTAGAATTTACGAGACCGTATCCGTGTCTCGATCTCTGTACGATGGAATTTTTCCAACACATACCGCACACTAAAGATTAACGGGAACGACAAAATGTTGAGCACGACGATATTGTACGTGTAGAATTCAAACCTACATAGAATACATAGTTTATACTTTCGATCTTTCCTCTTCTTCTTTTCCCTGTCGTTCTGTTCCTGTTAGCTACAACCTCCTGCAGCGTTCCTTTTTTTTTTTTTTTTTTTTAATATTACATTTTCTATTCTTTCGAATGCATCCGCTTTCATTGCAGTTTTGCAAAATCGCGAACGTTCACATGGTTAGTTTGACACGATCGCGGTTAACAGATCGTCTTTTTCGTAAGCGCCTCGTTTGCTCGATACGGATAAAAAAAAGATTAGCATTTGAGATTAGCATTGAAGTGGCAATAAAACAAAGTCAAACTATTATCATGTACGTTAAAAATATAAATTTAATGTCATTTGAAGGCTTTAGTTCATTTAGTCGAGCCCAGAAGAACGAGCTTGTGGTATTTTTTATTCATTCGGTTTGACTGTACAAAAATATCCAAATAAACAGAAAACGACTGAGATATTTCTGTCCTCTCTTTTTTGCTAGTTCTCGTTTTAGCATCACGACAACTGAGCGCTGAGTCTTTTGCTCTGTCTTCTAGATCATGCAATCTTGTCCTTTGTAATTCCACAGAGATTTAAGATTATTTTTAGCATGTTCTTGCACCGTAGCAGCTCCTGCCTTAAGCTCAGTGGGCTGGACTCAGGTCTGCTGTAGCATGAAGAGAGCTGCTGCAAACATGTCACTTCTTCTTCTTCTTCCTCTCTCTCTCTTATTCTCTCTTTCGCACACGCACTCCCTACAGATCATTAATTGCAGACGTGTGTGTACCTTCAGTGAAGAATGTCTCCCAGGAGGAAGTGATGATTGGCTGCAAAGTTCCCGTTGCAGCAGACTCGGCCCCCACCTTCATATCGATCCGTTAATAAATATTGTGACTCTTGTGAAGTGGAAACCATTTGTCGGGGAGCTGGGACGGCCGGGAAAGAGCGAATAAACCTCTGTATAACGTGGTGGATTGCTTGTCACTCAGAGAACAACTCGGATGATCTCCCGAGCCGGGAAATGAATGTCATTTAAACATGTACAGTATATCGCAGCTTTGTAGATAGCCGTGTCTGTGATATCGGCTTTACAGATGACAGACGGCGGCGGAGATGGTAGCGCCTGAGCCGAAATGAACGTGGGATTGAATTATCAGACATGCTGAGCAAACCGGATACTACTTTCAAGGCAGAGGAAACAAATCTATAGAGAATGAGACTGTAATGAAGTAAAGAAATTTGATTGATTAGATCAAGGCACCTTCATCCTGAGCAGATATTATTTGTGTTGAGGATCATTCTCATTTTAACTCTCATGAGCGTTATGTTCTGTGTCAGTGAGCTGGTGTTCACTTAAAGGTGGGGTCTCAGATTTCTGAAAGACGACGTCGACATTTGAAATCACCGAAACAAACACGCCCCTAACCCAAATGGGTCCCACCCCTGTATCGATAGCTCCGCCCACACATACATACGTAACCCAGGCGACTAACGGAAAGAAACGTGTCTTTATCATAGCTGAAGGGAAGAACAATACGATTGTAGATAAACAAACAAGCAAAAATGCCACACAAGCATAATGATGTAAAGGACAAAGGCATATATTAGTTCTGTGTAACAAAGCAAAACCAACGTTACTCACCTATCGAGAAGGAAAAAAGCGCCTCGGCGTCTTAAGTAAAGTTGAGTTTCCCGAGTCAATAACTCCTGAGCTAAACGCTGTTACTACACAAAACGAGGTTGTAGCTGCGTCTCTACGTTACTACGATAGAAAAGAGGTGTTATTTGTGTAGTAACAGCGTTTAGCTCAGGAGTTATTGACTCGGGAAACTCCAACCTGTGAATATGTGTCCAACTTCCTGCTCCTTCAGTTCTCTCCAGTGCTGGAAAGCTGATCCTATATTAACACGTCCTACTTCTTGTCCTTATCGTAAGTCTTTCTTCTCTTTCTTTCTTTGTTTTTATCCTCCATGTCAATGTTAAAACCGCTTTCTGCTAATGTCACACACGCGCACTGAACACTCTCTCCGCCGCATATTGACAAGCCCCGCCCCTTTCTGCTCACACGTTTGTTTTGATCTTTGTTTATTATTTGGCCCGACTCAATTTTCTGAAGCATTTCTCAAAAATCGGAGACCCTGCCTTTAATCACAAGCATAAACGATCTCTAAAGCATCTGTGATTAGCTCCTCTCTTGGTAAATATGGCCCTATGTATGATTTTCTTTCCTTGATTTGATTAGAAGTGGCAGAGAGAGCAATTTTCTTCACTTACAGATGTTTTATGAGAATGTTTCCCTTGTGTGTGCCTTTCAGTCCTGTTGGTGTGTGTGTGTGTGTGTGTGTGTGTGTGTGTGTGTGTGTGTGTGTGTGTGTGTGTGTGTGTGTGTGTGTGTGTTTGCTGTGTGTGAATTATAGATGTGTAAAGACCTCATAATTGTCGCCATGGTTTAAAGGCTCTGAGATGGTATATGCTTTTTGGAAGCCGTGGAGTTGCTTCCATCTGACACTGAGTTCTTTAGACACATATTTACATTAATATTTATATTTATTAGGATTTGAAATTATTTAAAACTTAAACCAGTTCTCAGGTCTGTCTTTAACACAAGCTCAAGTTATTTATGGTGGTGGCTCAACTGGTTAAGGCTCTGGGTTGCTGATCGGAGGATCAGGGTTCAAGGCCCAGAACAGCCAAGCTGCCACTGCTGGGCTCTTGAGCAAGGCCCTCAACCCTCTCTGCTCCAGGGGCGCTGTATCATAGCTGCCCCTGCACTCTGACCCCAATCTCCTCAGTCGGGGTATGTGAAGGAAAGAATTCCACTGTGCTGTAATGTATATGTGGCGATAATAAAGGCTTTCATGCCCTGTTCTGTTCTATTCTATTCTTTACAAGATAAAATGCATCAGTAATACCCCAGTCATGATTTTTAAGCTCATGTGTATCTCTAAAAAGGTGGGTGTTAACAAGACGGGCGTCATCACGGCGGTCGTTAAACGTCATCACGGCTTCTGAGGTTCATTCGTGAAGTTTATCTTGATGCACAAATAAAATGTTGGTCATCGAGCTGCAGAAATCCAAAATCCAATGGAAAAATCTTTATTGGCTTTTTTTCAAACTAACCGGCGTGATCTTCTGGGTCGGCCTACAAAAAAATACCTCATCCCTGCAGCACTTTATTACAGAAAAACCTTTTGAATTCTGTATTGCATGTTTTGCTGTGTTTCTTTACACTTATCCATGTTACATTCTCACCCACAACGTTTCATGTTAGTCCAGGGCTACAAGCTGTTGCTGTAATGCCTCGACCCAGAGAATCACTAGGGTCCTTCTAAAAAGGTGTTCGGGACGTCATGACCTGGATTTATAACAGCATTTCCTTATTTTGGTCCTGGATGGTTGAGTTGATTGAATGTGAGTCCAGAAATTTTAGCAGCACATTTTCACACATTTCATTATACAGTATTTCATTAGTTCAGTTTCTCCCTAATATAAGATTCTAACCGACACTAAATATGCTCTAGTAAGTTATGTGTAAGTGTGCTTAAAGGCAGGGTCTACGATTTTTGAGAAATGCTTCAGAGTCGGGCCGAATAATAAACAAAAATCAAAACAAACGTGTAGCCAATGAGCAGAAAGGGGCGGGTCTTGTCAATATGCGGCGGAGAGAGTGTTCAGTGCGCGTGTGTGACATTAGCAGAAAGCGGTTTTAACGTTTACATGGAGGATAAAAACAAAGAAAGAAAGAGAAGAAAGACTTACGATAAGGCAAGAAGTAGGACGTGTTAATATAGGATCAGCTTTCCAGCGCTGGAGAGAACTGAAGGAGCAGGAAGTCGGCCACATATTCACAGGTTGGAGTTTCCCGAGTCAATAACTCCTGAGCTAAACGCTGTTACTACACAAATAACACCTCTTTTCTATCGTAGTAATGTAGAGACGCAGCTACAACCGCGTTTTGTGTAGTAACAGAGTTTAGCTCAGGAGGTATTGACTCGGGAAACTCAACTTTACTTAAGACGCCGAGGCGCTTTTTTCCTTCTCGATAGGTGAGTAACGTTGGTTTTGCTTTGTTACACAGAACTAATATATGCCTTTGTCCTTTACATGATGATGCTTGTGTGTCATTTTTTTCTTGTTTGTTTATTGTTCTTCCCTTCAGCTATGATAAAGACACATTTCTTTCCATTAGTTGCCTGGGTTACGTATGTATGTGTGGGCGGAGCTATCGATACAGGGGTGGGACCCATTTGGGTTAGGGGCATGTTTATTTTGGTGATTTTATATGTGACATCGGCTTTCAAACAACGGAGACCGCACCTTTAACCACAGTGCGATAAGATTTCTCATAAGCTGTGTATTATTTTTTTTTCAGAAGGCTATGCATGAACAATAGATGTATATTAATGGACTCAGTTCTTGTTTAACAAGGAAAAAACTTATAATCATTGCTGAGGTGACGTTTTGTTGTTAGGAGACATCGATTTAACGTTTATGGAAAGAGTCATGTATGTTATGTATGTACGTGTATGTATGGAAAGTTTTCAGCACTGTGGAGTTCAGTGGTTCAGTACAATAACATGCAAGAGAGAGCGAGAGAGTGAGAGAGAAAGAGAGAGAGAGAGAGATAGAGTAAGAGAGAACATATTACTGTCATCCTCCACTAAAGAAAAAAACGCCAAACAAGCTCACAGCAGCTCTCTTCATGCTACAGCAGACCTGAGTCCATCCCACTGAGCTTAAGGCAGGAGCTGCCACGGTGCAAGAACATGCTAAAAATAATCTTAAATCTTTGTGGAATTGTAAAGGACAAGATTGCCGGGGTCATAGCATGATCTAGAAGACAGAGCAAACTACTCAGTGCTCAGTAGTCGGTATGCTAAAACTAGTAAGCAGAAAAGAGAAAGAAAGTAAGCAAAAGTAGATGACAGAAATATCTCGGTCATTAGCCGTTCACATGCAGGCACGAGAAGAAAAGTATTTATGTTGTCATGTATACATTACTGCAGTTGTCCCCAACCTTTTTTTCACCGCGGACCGGTCAATGTTTGATAATTTTACCGTGGCCCGCTGGGGGTGGGGGGTGGCGGCTAAACAATTTAATTAAAATTAATAATTTTAATTTAATTGTATTTAAACATGCATTTTTAACTCACTACAACACTAAATCTATGAGAACCCTGAGCTTGTTTCTTTACAAGGAGACGGTTCCATCTGGGGTAATAGGAGACAATGACACCCGAAGTGTGTTGCTTATGTCCAGTTTATTCCGTTGTTTTGTTTCGGTTGCCATCACTGCAGAAAACCCCGCTTCACACAGATAGCATGTCGGAAATGGCGATAGGGATGTAAGTGCTGTGGTGACAATCTCAGGGTATTCCGCCATGACTTTAATCCAGAACACTGGCAGAGTTTCTAACTTTCTAACGACGTCTGCTTCGTGCTCATTTTTGGTAATTTGTGCATTAAATTTGAGCAAACACAATATACACGTACACCAAGCACTGTTAAACATGACAAAGTACCGGTGAACAGAGAGAAGAGAGATACACACCTTCTCTCTCCACCAAAGCTACAACACCACTGCCGCTTGCAGCCGCTCAGCTCCAGACGTCACATAAACCCGGCCCGATATCATGATATTTTGCACATGCGCGGTATTGGTGCGGGTTTAGGTGACGTCTCTCAGCTCCCGGTTAACCTCTCATCCATAAAAAGTCGCACAAACCCGAGAGAAATACACCACAGTAAATAAAATGGAAATATTTTAATGTTCCTTGGGCGGCCCGGTACCATTTGGTCCACGGATAGGTACCGGTCCGCGGCCAGGGGGTTGGGGACTACTGCATTATAGCACAGGGGTCAGAGCGTAGGCTCGGACATGATACGGTACCCCCGGAGCAGAGACGGTTAACGGCCCAACAGTAGCAGCGCTGGCTCTTGAACCCTGATCCTCCAATCAACAACCCAGAGCCTTAACCTCCAAGCTCATTCTTCTATACTCAGCTAAAACATCATGATGTCAATAATAAACACGGCAGTCTCGTTCGAGAGAGACAGAAATGTTAGTGATGGAAGGACTGTGTATTGTATAAGATTAGGGATAACCTGTCTCACAGATGGTCCACAACATTACACAACATCGAGCTACCGTATAAGCTCTTAAAATGTGAGGTGTGTCATTCAAGTAATAATGCGCAAGCTATAACAACATAAGCAAAAAACAACACCAACAACCTATGAGCCAAAAAGGCACTTTCCACTTCAAACTTTTTTTACTATTAGATCTGACAACCTGGAAGCTTTTAAGAATACAATGGCCACAAGTGCAATCAGTATACTTTCACTGTACTACAATCGATCAGTGTCATCATGAATAAAGACAAAACAACATGCAATTTGGTGATAAACCCAAAGAAAAGTGCACTCGGTGCCTATTGTCAAGTGCCCATGTCTACCCAGGGGATCGGTACTACACAAATTATAGCATTTCTGTTTTCTGTATAGTCACCTGATTGTGTTCACATGTTCTGTGTCAGTCCTTGTGTCGGTTCGTCCAGGTTCCATGCTTGGTGCGTAGTGTCTCCTGATTAGTTTGACATGTTTATACAGTAACTACTGTATGATTACTCCATCGGGGATAATATCTACAAATCTATTCCAACAATTCAACCTGGTGTCCATTACTGTACGTTACCTTACATTAAAACAAATTCATCTGTGAGACTGAATCTAAAATGTTCTTTCGTAGTTTAACTCTACATTAAAGACACACACATATATACATATATACGTATATATATATATACTAAGGAGATCCGAAGTCCATGATCCTTACACCAATACAACATATAACTGACCGTATATTACAATCACACCCCCAGTGTCACCCATATGAGGATGGGTTCCCCCTTGAGTCCGGTTCCTCTCAAGGTTTCTACCTTTACCAATTTAAGGGAGTTTTTCCTTGCCACTGCTGCCTGAGTCACCTCAGACTTGCTCATAGGGGAATAAATACATACACACTGTGAACTATATACATCTAATAATAACCTAGAATTTTTTATTCTGTCAATTCTTTTACTTTTATTATTCGTTATTTTCTTTATCATTAATTATGTTTACCTTCTGCTCTATGTTTATGTTCTGTAAAGCTGCTTTGAGACAATGTCTATTGTAAAAAGCGCTATACAAATAAACTTGAATTGAATTGAATTTATCACTCGTGTGCATTAAGCCATCCTTAAAAATATTTTGGTTTGGATTAATAGTACAAAACAACAAAAAAGGTTGGTAGGTAGGTCTATATTTTTTTTTTTCAAGTTGCAATGTAAAAAAAAAAAAAAAAAAGGTACAATTTTGGTGACGGTGATTATGTAGGTATGACTTTAAACAAATTAGCATATCGTGACGTCACTGACTGGGTCTTCAACCCGTGCCTTCGGGCGCATCATTGCAAACCTCATTTTGATGCTGGACACAGTTTATCAGGAACATCGTGCCAAGTTAAATCGGTGTCGAGCTGTTTTAATGAATTTTTTAGATGTATTATGGCGCCCAAACCCGTATTACATTGAACGGTGACCGCGAACATTTTGTTTACTGCAGCCGCAACCATCATTACCGTCGACTGTGACAGTGAATGAGAGAATGAGACGAAGCGAACGCACGTGCTTTAGTGTGACATCCGTTAACCAATAGTGTAAACATAATGTAGATGACGTCACGGGTTTTTATTTAAAAGAAAGTAACGTAGCCTTCGTCTGTATGTAGGCCTAGGCAATTTATATATAAACAATACTTATTAAAATATAATTATTATTATTTTATTGCTTTTTTATTAGTTGTTTGAAGAGTAAAAAAATATATATATGTTGGTCTTAATGCAAATTTACAAACGAGACTATTTTTAAGGATGGCTTTATGCACATTTTCCATGTTATTCAGAAAGCAGACGCTACATTTATGGAGGCTGAGAAGGACAGGAAATATTCTTCCAACATTACCTCTCTTCTTTCCACATTTGCCCTGCTATATTTCTACAGAGGGATGATTCATTTTCTGCTAAATCAACCTTGCTCCGAGGAAACACATGAATTAAAAATATCTATGGCAGATACCTCGGGCTACACAGACACAAATGTTGTACGTAGGCTAAGTAAGCTCTTGTGTTTGAGCGAAGAGAAGAAATCCATTACTACTTGTGTAGTACGGAGGGATAGAAATGTCCGAATCCCTGATGGCTTGTGATGTTTCTTACTGTTAAACATAACCTTAATTAATTAGGTTATAAGTAAGAAAGCAAAGTTAATAATGAATGCGATTACACGGAACGAGAAGCGTGAGATAGAAAACATTTTTTTTTTCAAATTAGCGAATTAGCTGCATTACATGCTTGGGCTTGTTTGCAGCAACATCTTGGCTACTACCTGCATAACCTGAAAATTATTGCTTATATGTTTGAAACCATTTTTCTTTTCTCCTTGTGATGTCCTTCTGTGATGTAAATACAGCACCAAGCACCAAACAAACCCCAAAATTGCTAAGCACATGGCGAATAATTAAAATATTCATATTTGACACGTGAGGGGGCACGGTGGCTTAGTGGTTAGCACGTTCGCCTCACACCTACAGGGTTGGGGGTTCGATTCCCGCCTCCACCTTGTGTGTGTGGAGTATGCATGTTCTCCCCTTGCCTCGGGGGTTTCCTCCGGGTACTCCGGTTTCCTCCCCCGGTCCAAAGACATGCATGGTAGGTTGATTGGCATCTCTAGAAAATTGTCTGTGGTGTGTGTGTGTGTGTGTGTGTGAGTGAATGAGAGTGTGTGTATGTGCCCTGTGATGGGTTGGCACACCGTCCAGGGTGTATCCTGCCTCGATGCCCGATGACGCCTGAGATAGGCACGTGACCCGAGAAGTTCAGATAAGCGGTAGAAAATGACTGACTGAATGAATGAATATTTGACACGTTTCATATTTAATGTGTCATCAAAGTCAAAGGGTTGTATTTGAGGTCATTG
>NC_062532.1:19087555-19097555 GCF_022655615.1 Tachysurus fulvidraco | reverse complement strand
AGAGAGAGAGAGAGAGAGAGAGAGAGAGAGAGAGAGAGAGAGAGAGAGAGAGAGAGAGAGAGAGAGAGAGTTTGTCAGTACAGCTGGTGGGGTGCTCTGGCAGATTGTACACAGTGTGAGGTGGTTTGTTCTCGGTAGGAGAGCAGTATGTTGAGCGGGACACGTTCTCCTCTTTCTCAGACTCTACAGCGCCCCCTGCAGGAACCACACTGACTTTACCCAACTGTTTATTTAACCTTTGCTTGACGTGAACATACAGAGGTGCTGAATTGTCCAAGTGTGCTACCAAGGACTGCTTTTATTTCTACTACTACTATTATTATTATTATTATTATTATTATTATTATTATTATTATTATTATTATTATTATTATTATTATTATTATTATTATTATTATTATTATTATTATCAATATGATTAATAGTATGATCATAAAGTAACATATGATCAATATGAATAATAATAATATAAGTAATAATAATAATAGTAACAATAATAATAAATAATAATAAGTAAATATAATAATCTATTATTATTCTTATTCTTATTCTTATTCTTATTCTTATTCTTCTTATTATTATTATTATTATTATTTTTTTTTTATTATTATTTTTTTTTTATTAGGGCCCGAGCACCGATGGTGCGAAGCCCTATTGTTTTTGCTCTGGTTTATTATTATTATTATTATTATTATTATTATTATTATTATTATTATTATTTATTTATTTATTTATTTATTTTTTTTTTTTTATTAGGGCCCGAGCATCGATGGTGCGAAGCCCTATTGTTTTTGCTCGGGTTTATTATTATTATTATTATTATTATTATTATTATTATTATTATTATTATTATTATTATTATTATTGTTTTTTTATTTTTATTTTTTTACTTGTATTATTATTATTATTTTTTATTTTTGTTTTTGCATACATTGACCAATTGGGGTCCCTTATCATGCTCGAAAATTTGGCATGACGCTAGGCTCGGGCAAAGGCTGGAATACGGGCGTGGCAGGGGGGCTCTGTAGCACCCCCTGTAAGGAAAAAAACAAACATTTGTGCACAGATCGGGCAATCATGTACGCACATGTACGAGAGTTGGTACGCATATAGATCTCATCGACCCGAACTACTTTCGCGCTCTCAACAATGAGCTCCGCCCAACAGGAAGTCGGCCATTTTGGATTGTTTTATAAGTGCATGCAGTGAACTTTTAAGTAGTCCTCCTAGGGAATTTATGCGATTGACATCAAACGTGGTGAACATGATGCCGAGACATTGCACTTTCTAAATTCCGAAGGGATTTTTGATATCTCGAACGGTGCTGCCATGGCGAGGCGACTAATTTATGGTGAATTCAAAGAAACAGAAAGTGTCTAATATCTAAAGCAAAAAATGTCTTATTGTGATGACACGCAGTGTTTATGTTCGGCCAAGGATTCCGATCGCATCAATGTGCTTATTGTGAATCTCAGACATAGCGCCACCAACAGGACCCAGGAAGTGTGTCAGTCACAAAGGTGGATTTTTTCACAGTTGCATGCAATGAACTTTTAAATACTCCTCCTAGAGGATTCATGCGATTGAATCTAATGCGAAATTGCAAACGAATTTTTGATATCTCAAAAACCGTTGCCATGGTATCGTGTCAAAGTTTACTTGCCCGCCGTGCATTGTTTTCTGGGAGGCACCGTATAGCGGTAAAATAAATGTGCGAGGGCCCGCCATCGCACCATCGCGCCATCGCCATCATATATTTATTATTATTATTATTATTATTATTATTATTATTATTATTATTAGTAGTAGTAGTAGTAGTAGTAATAATAATAATAATAATAATAATAATAATAATAATAATAATAATAATAAATAATAATACAGAATTGTTCTCAGTTGATGCATATTAATTAAGAAAGCATTTTTTTAACTTTCTGTCAGAGTAGAGCCTTACGCACGTCCAATGATATAAATGTTACAGTATGAACGTGTTGTATACATTTTGTATACATTTTGTATATTAGAAAGGTTTTATTTTTGTATTTTTGTATCAGGATAACGTTGTGGTTAACTTTTATGACGACATAATCCATGGTTCTCATCCACTGAGGTTTTAGTAATAATCGCAGACTTGCAGGTGAGACATGAGTTCCTCATGAGATGAGCTCAGAGAGCTGTGTGAAATGGGAATAATCACAGTGTGAAGTGTGTAGAGTGTTTGGATCTTTCTGTTTTCCGTTTTGTGTGTGTGACTCTGAACCTGCAGCTGCTGGGATCAATTCTGATCAGAGATTTCTGTAGCTGCATTTCTCTGTTGCTCATTAAATCACATGCTTTTAACTTTATTCCTCAAGGCGTCTGAGAGAACAGGTGGCCTGCTCGTGATGTCTCATATGTTTTTACAAAATGATGCTCATGCTGATGGGACTTTTATTGTTTTAAATGCGCAGGTGAAATCGGACTCTTCGAAAATATTCATATACTGTACATGTTGATGGATCGTCAACAGGAACCTGTTCATGACCTAAAATGCTACTGGTGTCATTTCCTACAGTCTGAAACCTTGAGCAGAAATCAGATCAGATCATTCAAATCAAAATGTCCAAACCGGAAGAGCAGAAAAGAGAATGTCTAATATATAATATATATATATATATATATATATATATATATATATATATATATATATATATATATATATATATATATATATATATATATATATATATTAGTCTATTTAAAATATTAGAAATACAGTTTCTAAAAAAAATGTTCTTCAAGCTTGACATTCCCCTGAACAGACCGATCAGAGCTAGGTGGCTGGTTTCATAACGAGAAACGTGGCCTTATTCTCAGTTCTTTACACCACTGGCATTTCTCTTAATAAATCACTGCTCTGGGGACACGGTGGCTTAGTGGTTAGCACGTTCGCCTCACACCTCCAGGGTTGGGGTTCGATTCCCGCCTCCGCCTTGTGTGTGTGGAGTTTGCATGTTCTCCCTGTGCCTCGGGGGTTTCCTACGGGTACTCCGGTTTCCTCCCCCGGTCCAAAGACATGCATGGTAGTTTGATTGGCATCTCTGGAAAATTTGTCTGTAGTGTGTGAGTGTGTGAGAGTGTGTGTGTGCCCTGTGATGGGTTGGCACTCCGTCCAGGGTGTATCCTGCCTCGATGCCTGAGGCTCCCCATGACCCAAGAAGTTCGGATAAGCGGTAGAAAATGAATGAATGTATGAATGAAATTGATGCAGAATTCACTAATGACTTTCCACTTGATAACAGATTTTGGTGTTACTACCTTTTGCCTTCAAACCAGCATGTAGCGATGGGACGGCCCCCACAGAGCCCTGGTCTCAACATCATCGAGTGTGTCTGGGATTACACGAAGAGACAGAAGGATGTGACAAAGCCGACATCCACAGAAGATCTGTGGTTAGTTCTCCAAGATGTCTGGAACAACCTACCGGCCGAGTTCCTTCAAAAACCGTGTGCGAGTGTACCTAGAAGAATTGCTGCTGTTTTGAAGGCAAAGGGCAGTTACACCAAATATTGATTAGATTTAGATTTCTCTTTTGTTCATTCACTGCATTTTGTTCATTTATGACAAATGTTTAACATTTTTTGTTTACAGCATTTTTTCCACATCCGCCTAAAACGTTTGCACAGTACTGTGTGTGTGTGTGTATATATATATATATATATATATATATATATATATATATATATATATATATATATATATATATATATATAATATATTTATTTTATTCAATTTATTTATTTATTTGCACATTTGTCACATTAATGTCTCAGATCATAATACAAATTGAAATATTAGTCAAAGATGCATTAGAGACTAAATGAAAGGTTACTGAATGACATTCTGTAGGATTTTACAGCCCAAAACTAGCATAGATTTCTACATAATTATTAAAACCGGTCTAAATGATAATCTGTTACTGTGTGTACAAACTGTGCCAACAGACATTATTACAAAGGCCAGGGGTGACGAAGGCGGACCGTTACAGAAGAGCCGTGACTGCTTTAAAGTGAAATTTACTCATTTTTTTTGTGAGGTTTGGAGTAAGGTTTTTTTTTTTACCACGTTCGTGCTCGGCTTAGTGTAGCTTTCTGTCTGCCATTACGTCTCACTCTCCCATGGCAATGTTCCTTCTCCCTGATGATTTCTTGCTCCAGATGAGCTCTGAGTGATCATGTTCTCTACTAGAGTTGTGCTTAAACACAGTGGGGATTTGAACAACACACACACACACACACACACACACACACACACACACACACAGACATTGACACATCCTTAACAACTTAATAAACAAAACACTCCATACACAATACAGTCACCCTTTACATTTACATGCGGTCGAATAATCTTCATTTTCACTGTCAGTCAGAAAAGTACCTTGACTTACAGTTTACTGACCAACGTGGTGAGGAAAATATATGGAAAATGTTATGTATAATACGGTGAATGAACGTATACAATCCATCAGCAGTTCTCTCAGCTGAGCTATTTACAGTATGTTTGCAGTTAACTCACCTTCATAACCGACTTTCATACACACACACACACACACACACACACACACGGTTTGTACATAAATGCATTTATATTATAGCCTGATAATTAATCTGCCCATTGTTGCAGCTAATTTGTGGAATTATAGTGTAATTAGAATTGCTGTAGTTTTTTTAGCCCTCACCGGTCACTAGGAATATTTTCGGTAAGACGTGCTTTCTTTATTTATTTGTACGACGAGTAAATGTAAATAATTTCTAAATATAATCTTGGGTCTATTTAATAAACTGTTTGTAGATTTCTTAAATCATCGTCGTCATCGTCATCATCATCAACATCATCATTATCATCATCATTATTATCATCATCAGGATTAGCACCAGTTACACTTAGGCTTATCAGCTAGCACAAATTAGCATAGGACATAAAACATATGACAGCTTATTGCAAGGGAGGAAACGAGGTTTAGAAAGACGTGAACATTCTAAATTTACGCTCAGAGATTTCAGCACCAGAGCTGAAGTCACACACCGACAGCTAGATTGATATTTGAAGTTATTCAGAATGTTCGGGAACTAACATCTGAAAACTGCAAGATTTTGTCTGTCTGTGCTTAAGGCTAGTCTTCTACAGCCTTCGAGAACTTCCAAAGCAAAAACGGCAGAACTTTCACACCGTAGCATCGGAAATAAGTCTAAAAAAATTTAAAATATTTAAAAAATCGGATCGATCTGTGACCCGCGCAAACCTCTTTCTAGCAGCAAACGTGCCAAATCATTTTTTTTAAGCTTTAGGCTGTGGTTTATCCGGTAAATATCTTTTAAACACTCAAAACTAGGGCTGTAAGACCTCAATCTGGTCTTGAAAGATTTCTGTTTTGGATCTGACATGTTGCCGTTTGTCTCGGGCATTGATCTTGCTAAATAAAGCCTCGGGCCTTGATTGCGAGTCTGTTAAAAAAAAATTATATTCATGTTGTGTTTTCTTTTTCACAAAGTTTGACAAAAATAACATCAATCGTTTTTTTGTCTGCGGGCACGGTGGTTAGTGGTTAGCACGTTCGCCTCACACCTCCAGGGTCGGGGGTTCGATTCCCGCCTCCGCCTTGTGTGTGTAGAGTTGCATGTTCTCCCCGTGCCTCGGGGGTTTCCTCCGGGTTCTCTGGTTTCCTCCCCCAGTCCAAAGACATGCATGGTAGGTTGATTGGCATCTCTGGAAAACTGTCTGTAGTGTGTGATTGTGTGAGTAAATGAGAGTGTGTGTGCCCTGCGATGGGTTGGCACTCCGTCCAGGGTGTATCCTGCCTCGATGCCCGATGACGCCTGAGATAGGCACAGGCTCCCCGTGACCCGAGAAGTCCGGATAAGTGGTAGAAAATTAATGAATGAGTTTTTACGACTCAATATTGGCTTGTTCTAGTTTTAACACTTAACACTTGTTCCAAAGAAAATAAGACTTTAAAGCTAGTGTCATAAATGAAATCATGCAGCTTCAATAAACTTTACTCAGGATTGCATTAATCATTCAATCATTTGTAATTAATATATATATATATATGTAATATATATATAATATGCTGTTTGTTTCTATGAGAAATACCTGTGTTTTTCTTGTGTGGTTCTTGAACGGTTAAGTGAGAAGCTTCCTGTAGAGCGAAGAGGGATTTGTCACAACCAGAGGAGGAAGGAGGCGGACCCGCACACAGGATAGCTTCAAATGAAAGGAGTTTACTAAATGATAAATACAAATACAGGACAACAACGAGGACTAAAACAATACACATGACGAAACCAACCTAGACTAGACGTAACCAATGAATCACATTTATACACCAGGCGATGGTGACACAATGAGGAGCAGGTGTGGTGACAGGGAGGAGCAGACGAAGGTGGGGCAGACACGTGACGAGGAACGACAACGAACACACGTGGCCGAAAGTCCGTACTGAACCCTGACAGGATTAAAGTAGTCCATGATTTTTGTGGTCATCTACTTGTGTGTAGATTATAAATGGATCTTAGTTTGTTCCTTCCAGTTTAGCCTGAATCATTTACACACAAATCTTTACACTAGTCATCACTGTCGCTCTACTCAACTGTCACTTTGTGCTACTTGATAATTATGACAAAAAACTGTGATGTGCAAGCTGGGAAAAAGCTGCATGGATCTCTTCGATGAAGATGATACGATTTATTGTCAGGACAAAGAAGGCTTTTTTTTTCTCACGTGATGTTATGTATGTTTCTTTCTTTTCCATGTGATGACCTTTTGTTACCCCGTCTGTCGTTCTCACCTGGTTCTTCATGTTCATCCCTTGTCCTCTTTGGTCTGTTTAGGTAAGTTTTCTGTCCTTCCCTATGCTTTTTCTACAATTAAAGGTGGGGTCTCCGTTGTTTGAAAGCCAATGTTGACATTTGATATCACCAAAACAAACACGCCCCTAACCCAAATGGGTCCCACCCCTGTTTTGATAGCTCCGCCCCACACATACACCAGACAAGTATTATGGCGGAACCTGCTGGGGCAGCTGACCGAGGGTATATTTTTATCAATATGTGAACTCAATGAGTCGTTTCACACAGAAGACCTTCAGTTCTCTCCAGCGCTGGAAAGCTGATCCTATATTAACACGTCCTACTTCTTGCCTTACCGTAAGCCTTTCTTCTCTTTCTTTCTTTGTTTTTATCCTCCTTGTCAATGTTAAAACCGCTTTCTGCTAATGTCACACATGCGCACTGAACTCTCTCTCCACCCATATTGACAAGACACGCCCCTTTCTGCTCATTGGCCACATGTTTGTTTTGTTTTTGTTTTGTTTGGCAGCCCAACGCAGTTTTCTGAAGCATTTCTCAAACAACAGAGACCTCACCTTTAATACCTCAAAACATAATAATCATAGAGATCAGAGAACAGTGTGTGTTTTGATAGATTGCTGTGGGTTACTTAACTGTGTGTGTGTGTGTGTGTGTGTGTGTGTGTGTGAGAGGTTAACTTGCAAACTACACTCTTCAGTCTTGCTCTGTAATTATAACACTTTATAGCATTATATGCTCTTTGTACTGTATGTGTGTGTGTGTACAATGTGTTTGTTTGTGTGTGTGTGTGTGTGTGTGTGTGTGTGTGTGTGTGTGTGTGTGTGTGTGTGTGTGTGTGTGTGTGTTTTCTGTGTGATTGAGAACAATGGGACCTCCTAATGGTAGCATGGTTGGACAGGAGGTTTGCAAGGATAGGAACTGCCATGGAGCTGTTGTGTCTACTGAGCAAACCGGGTTGCCAGGGATTTCTAATGCAAACTTGATTATCAGTATCTATCAAACGATTCTTTAAACATTTTCACCATGCTTTAGACCAGCAGAGAGTCATTTACAAACCCGCTTCCAAAAAAGTTTGGACACTGTACAAATTGTGAATAAAAACAGAATGCAATGATGTGGAAGTTTCAAAATTTCCATAATTTATTCACATCTCCAAAAAGTTGGTACAAGGCCATGTTTAGCACTGTGTGGCATCCCTGTGTTGTGACCTTTTATCTGCAGAAATGATGCCGAAACAATAGTACATGCTCTGATTACGTCCCGTCTCGTTTAGTACTGCAATTCACTCTTCTCTGGTCTATCAGCTCACTCACTCACGTTTACAGTGCATACAAAACTCGGCTGCCGGAATGTTAACCTCCAATAAAAAATCTGCCCACATCACCCCTATAATATTTGATCTTCAATGGCTGCCAGTCTCATCTCGCATGAAATATAAAATCATACTGCTCACATATAAGGCACTAAATGCCCCCCCCCCCCCCCCCCCCCCCCCCCTCCATCTTTCCGATCTACTCTCATCCTATGTACCTTCACGATCACTCCGGTCTTCAAATTCTGAACTTCTTTGGGTAGCAGATCCTTTTCTGTCATTGCTCCAACACTATGGAACTCCCTACCCATTGCACTCAGAACCATCACCACTTTGTCTGAATTTAAATCAAGGCTTAAGACCCACCTTGTCAACCTTCACTATCAGTAAATGCATATGTATTAGGAGTCCTTAATTTTTCTGAAATGTGGTGTATGTATCGTGTACTATGTAGAGTCCTATCTCTTGTACTGGATGTTTTTGTGTATAGTCCTGTCTTCTATTATTATCTCATACAGCTGCATGTGATCCTTCGTCCTGGGCAGATGTCCGACGAATATGTATATGTATGTTTTAATATTATTATTATTATTATTATTATTATTATTATTATTATTATTATCCCCTCTTCTTTTTATAACGGTCTGTAAACTGGGGACTGAGGAGACAAGTTGCTTAAGTTTAGGAATAGGAATGTTGTCTAATACAGGCTTCTAGTTGCTCAACTGTCTTAGGTCTTCTTTGTCTCATCTTCCTCTTTATGATGCGCCAAATGTTTTCTATGGGTGAAAGATCTGGACTGCAGGCTGCCATTTCAGTACCCGGATCCTTCTTCTACGCAGCCATGATGTTGTAATTGATGCAGTATGTGGTCTGGCATTGTCATGATAAAAGGAAAAGCAAGGTCTTCCCTGAAAGAGACGACGTCTGGATGGGAACGTATGTTGTTCTAGAACTTTCAGCATTGATGTTGCCTTTCCAGATGTGTAAGCTGCCCATGTCATACACACTCATGCAACCCCATACCATCAGAGATGCAGGCTTCTGAACTGAGCGCTGATAACAACTTGGGTTGTCCTTGTCCTCTTTAGTCCAGATGACATGGTGTCCCAGTTTACCAAAAAGAATTAAAATTTTGATTCGTCTGACCGCAGAACAGTTTTCCACTTTGCCACAGTCCGTTTTAAACGAGCCTTGGCACAGAGAAACCGGCTGCGCTTTCAGATCATGTTTAGATACGGCTTCTTTTTTGTCCTATAGAGTCCTCGGATTTGTCGAACACTTGGATTGTTTTTTTTTTTCTGGAAGTATTCCTGAGCCCATGTTGTGATTTCCATTACAGTAGCATTACTGTATGTGATGCAGTGCCGTCTAAGGGCCCGAAGATCACGGGCATCCAGTATGGTTTTCCGGCCTTGACCCTTACGTACAGAGATTGTTCCAGATTCTCTGAATCTTTGGATGATATTATGCAGGGGCGGTTCTAGGATTTCATCTTTAGGGGGTTTTAGCCCTCAGTGAGAATTTAAAACAAGAAGAGTTTTATATTATATATTATATAACTACACAGTAAGCCAAAAGTTATGATATTGTTTAAAACGGCAAAAGTGGACACCAACATTTTATGCATGATGTAATGATGTCAGTCTCGAATCAGATCAGTTCATGTATGTGTGCATTCTCTACAAACAGTGTGTCCAATGAATGCAGTCATTAATAAACTAATATTCACAAGACAAAGACCAAATCAGTAAATGTTATTTTTATTTAGTATTGAATGGATTGTTTGCATTAATATTTTGTTTGTGCTACAACTCTGGTAATAAGATTAGTGACA
>NC_062532.1:19065688-19082055 GCF_022655615.1 Tachysurus fulvidraco | reverse complement strand
TCGCACCAGTTACACTTCGGCCTATCAGCTAGGCACAAATTAGACATAGGACATAGACATATGACAGCTTATTGCAAGGGAGGAGGAAATCGCGCAGTTGAGAAAAGACGTGTGAACAGTTGCTAAATTTACGCTCAGAGATTTCAGCACCAGCAGCAGCGCTGAAGTCACACACCGACAGTGGGTAGATTGATTATGAAGTATTCAGAATGTCGTAACTGAACATCTGAAGAAGTCCTGCAAGATTTTGCTCTGTCTGTGTCTGAGGCTAGTGACTGCTACAGCTGCGTGGAGAACCTTCCAAGCAAAATAAAGACGAGCCAGAACTTTCACACTCGCGAGCATCGGGAAGTAAGTCCTAAGACAGACTTTAACAAGCACCTTTAAAAGACAAGTCGATCAGATCCCGTGAGCTGCGCTGCCGTCTGCGCGCAAACTGAACCTCTTGCCTCGCCAGGAAACGTCTGACCAACATCATTTTTTGTAAGCTTAGGCATTTGGCGTTTATGGTCTATCGGTAGTAAATATGCTTTGACAAAACCTCCATCAAAAGTCTAGGGCTGTAGAGACCCCGGTCGAGTCACGGTACTTGAAGTCATCTCTGTCTTGGCCACTGGACATGTGCGTGTGTCTCGGCATGATCTTGCTAAATAAAGCGCATCGGGCCTTGAGTTGCGAGTCTGTTAAAAAAAGATTTATATTGCATGTTGGTTTCTTTTTCAGCAAAGTTGACAAACTAGTAACATCAATCGTATTTTTGTGTATCGCGGGCACGGTGGTTAGTGGTGAGCACGTCGCCTCACACGGCACCAGGGTCGTGTCGATACATCGCAGCCTACCGCCTGTGTGTGTAGAGTGGATAGTTCATTCCCCTGTGAACCACCTCGGGGGTTCCTCCTGGGATTCTCTGGTTTCTCCAGTCAAAGACATGCATGGTAGGTGATTCCGGCATCTCTGGAGAGAAAACTGTCACTGTAGTGTGTGAGATGGGAGTGATGGTAAGAGGAGAGTGTGTGTGCCCTGCGAAGTTGGGCTTGGCACTCCGTCAGGGTGTATGCGCCTCGAGCGCCGACTGAGCCGCCCGATGCATACAGGACAGCAGGCTCCCACGTGACCCGAGAAGTCCGGGCATACGATAGTGTAGAAATATAATGAATGAGTTTTGTGACGACTCAATATGGCGTGTTCTAGTTTAACCACTGCAACACTTGTTCCAAGAAAGTAAGACGTATTTCAAGACTGTAGTGTCATAAGATGAATCATGCAGCTCAATAAACTTTACTCAGGATTGCATTAATCATTAAATAATTGTAATTAAAATATAATATATATGAAATATATATAATATGCTGTTTGTTTCTATGAGAAATACCTGTGTTTTTTTGTGTCTGAGGTCAGTGAGAGCCTTCCGTGACGCGCGAAGCAGGGATTGGTCACCAACCAGAGGCAGGAAGGGAGGGGACCGCACAAGATAGCTTCAATGAAAGCGTTATCACTGTAAACAAATCCGGCCCACACGAGGGATACCCAATAAATGCCCGCCCCACCCCTACTCCAGCCGACCCGAGCACCCAGAAACCTCTAACCCGGCGCTTGGTGGGGACACCCTGGGACGAGGGTGGGCCGCTCGGGAGGAGCAGAACGAGGGGGGAGAAGGACGAGGAACGACACCGACAACAGTGGCGAAAGTCCGTCTTGAACCCTGAAGGCCTAAGTCCGTCCATGGGTGTTGGTCATCCATTGGGTGTAGCCTTAAATGGATCTAGTTGCCCTCTAAGTTTAGCTGCAATCATTTACAACAACTCTTACACTTCATCCATGTGCTTACTCAATGTCTGGCCTCCTGATATATGAAACAACTGTGATGTGAGATGGGCAACAAATGGAATGGCTACTCTTCGATGAAGATGATTACGATTATTGTAAGGACACAGAAGCCTGCTTAGTTTGTTTCATCACGTGATGTCATGCATATGTGTGTTATCGACTATTTTCCACGTCGACAGCAACACTCCACTGCCCACCTCTCCCCGTCCTGTAGCACTCTTTCACACGCGCCTTATTCATCGTCAATCCACCCCCCCCCCCCCCACCTGTCTCCCCCGTCCTTGTGTTCGGTAAGTTCTGTCTTCCTGTTGGTTACAATTAGGTGGGGTCTATTTTGCTTGAAAGCCATGTTGACATCGCTATAACCCAAAAAAACACGCCCCCGAACCCCAAATTTTGCGGTCCACCCCCCTGTTCCTTGGCTAGCTCCGCCCCCACACCACTCTCACACCCACAGACCCCCCACGCCGGTATTATGCGGCGGGGGACCGGAACCCTGTGCGCGGAGCGGATCAATGAGGGTCGATTTAGCAATCATGTGAACTCACTGAGTGTTTCACACAGGGACGACCTCAGTTCTCTCAAGCCGTGGAAGATAGACCTATTTAACAGTCCATCTTGCCTTACGTAAGGCCTTTCTTCTCTTTTTCTTTGTTTTTATCTCCGTCAATGTCGCAAAACCGCTTCCCCCCCGCTAAGCTGTCACACATGCGACATGAACTCCCTATACACCATATACAAGACAGCCCTTTTGTCATGGCCCTGTTTGTTTGTTTTGTTTTGTTTGGCAGCCCAACGCAGTTTTTTGAAGATTTCCTCCCCCATCAACCACCTACAGAGATCCACCTTTAATACCTCAAAACATTCAACTCTAGCCGTGATCAGAGAAAGGCCCTGGGTTGCTGAGAGATTGTGGGGGTACTCACACACTGTGTGGTGTGGTGGGTGTGGTGTGGTTGAGAGTACCTGCACACACTAACTCATGCAGTCTGACTACGTAATCCCTCGTATAACCACACTCCTAGCATTATATGCCTTTGTTACTGTATGTGTGTGTGTGTACAATGGTGTTGTGATGACTGTGTGGGCTGCTGTGCAGAGGTGTGTGAGCGTGTAGTGGTGTGTCGTGGTTGTGTCGCGTGTGCTGTGTGGTGGTTCGATATGTGGATCTGGACACAAGGGGGCACCGCCTCTCTATATGGTAGCATGGTTGACAGCGCAGTCGTCCTCCCGCGCCTAAAGCCGATGAGGAACTGCCACCTCCCCCCCACTGGAGCTGTTCCCCCTGCCTCCAGCTGTCTACTGAGCCAAACCGCGGTTTCCAGGGCTCATACTAATGACAAACCTTGCATATCAGTATCTATCAACGATTATTAAACATTTCCCATGTTTTAGACCAGCAGAGAGTCATTTACAAACCCGTTCCAAAACAAGTTGGACACTGTAACATGTGACTAAAAACGAATGCCATATGTGAATATTTCAATTCCATAATTTCAATCTCCAACCCGTGGTACACGGCCATGTTCCCGTGTGCATCCTGCGGTGCCGAGAGTCCCTTCATTGCATGCCCCTGATTGCCCGCAACAATAAGTCCGAAGCCTCGCATCCGCTCCCAGTCTCGTGATTGTATCTCGCCAATCATCTGCTTTACTGGTCATTCAGCTCCTCATAGCTTACCCCCGCACAGCCTCACAAACTCGGCGGGAATGTACCCTCCACTAAAAAATCTGCCCGCCATCACCCCCCCTATAAATTGCCCTACTTAAATGGCCTGCCAGTCTCATTCAGATGAAATTATAGAACGCATATCCCGCAATATAAGGACTAAATGCCCCCCCCCCCCCCCCCCCTCATCTTCAGATTACTCTCATCTATGTACCTTCACCACCTCACACTCCCCCGGTTCACCACACTATCTATGCCCATCTCTGCCCCCCCCCCCTCGGTCGCAGCACCCTTTCTGTCACACTGCTCAACACACCGGCCCGCAACCTCCCTACATCAGCCACCAAGAACACACCACATTGTGCCTCGACTTTAACTCAGAGTAGCCCCCCCTAGAGTCGACCTTCACTAGTCAGCCATGCATAAGTGCTTTAAGGCGAGTCATTCTTAGGTGAAATGTGGGGGTGTTATTATGTGGCCCCCCCCCCGCCGCGTCATAGAGTCTACCCCGCCCCCTCCGCACTGGAGTTCCCGGCTGCCTCTGCCCCGCTCCACGGTCCTTCCCACTAGTCTAATCCGCTCCATGATCCTTCGTTCCGCGGGATGATGTCGCGAACGCACCGCGTAATGTCATGTTTCGAAATATTATTATTCTATTAGATTATTACCACTTCCATTATTCATTCTCCCCTCTTCTTTATACGGCTGTTAAACACTGGGGACTGAGGAGACCAACCGCGCTTGGCTTACGTTTAGGAATAGGACCATGTTTCTCATAATACAGGCTTCAGTTGCCTCCATAACTGTAGGTCTTACTCCGTTCATTCCCTCTTTATGATTCGACACAATCGTTTCTGCCCCCTGGCCCCAGCTTGTACCAAAGACGGATGCCGAAGCGCTGCCCTGCCTCGTACCACGCGATCATCTCCTCTACGCAGACCCCTGTTTTGTCAGTGATGCCGTCTGTGGTCTGGCATTTCCGATCCCCGGAAAAGCACCGTTTTCCCCCCTTCCCTGACCGAGAGCGGACGTCTGGATGGGCATTATGTGTTCGAATTTTCATCCGCACCCCTGAGTGGCCTTAGTTCTATGCATCGTGTAGCTGCACCAGACGTTCATATCTATCACCCTTACTCAACACCTCAGCCCCCAACCACCCATACATCAGAGAGCAGCGTCCTGAAATGAGAGGACTAACATACCCTTGGGGTTGTCCGCTAGTCCGCATTTAGTCCAGCATGACATGGTGGTTCCCAGTGTACCCAAAAGATTCAAATCCGACCGATTCGTTGCCCGCAGCACCGTTTTCCACCTTTGCCACCCCCACCGCCGCCCACGTTGCCCACACCAGAGACGTGGACAGAGAAACCGGGTTCCGCAGCCCTTCAGATCTAGTTTAGATACGGCTTCCTTTTGTCTACTAGAGTCCCTCGGATTGTCGAACCCTTGGAGTGTTTTTTTTCTGGAAGTATTCCTGAGCCCATGTTGTGATTTTCCATTACAGAGCATTACTGTATGTGATGCAGTGCCTCGAAGGCCACAGAAGATTCACGGGCATCCAGGATGGGTTTCGGCCTTGCCCTTACGTACAGAGCTTGTTCCAGATTCTTGCCCATTTTGGATGATTTTGCAGGGCCTGTTCCTAGCGATTGATCTTCGGGGGTTACTAGCCCCTCCGTGGGAATTACAACCCGGACGCGAGTTTATAGTATACTATATGCCTATTCCACAGTACAGCAACGTATGATATATTTAAAACGGCCCCCCCCAACGGGACCCCCCCAGTTTCGATTGAGTACCTGTGTCCGTCTCGACTCCGATCAGTTCTGCGGTCGCCTTCTCTACAACAGTGACTTCTGTGCAAGAATGCCGCATGTCACAGTACACTACTGCAAGTCGCACAGACACAGATCCCAAATTTCTTCTCCAAGTACACTACTGCGCTATTTTTAGTAGTATTGAATGGCTGTTTGCACTTAATATTCTTGCTTTGTGAACAACTCTGGTAATAGATTCGTGAAACTTCCCTACTGCTTTGACGCCGCCTGCACGTCTTCTTGCCCGGTTCCCCGACCCGCATTATTGGCGTCTTTTGTTAGTTTTATTTTGCGGGTGAGTATGTCTGTGTCCCGCCACTGATTGCAGTGTGTTCACCCCGAGCTCGGTAAAACGCGCGCTGCTCACACTAACAGAACCTCGCCCACGCTGCCTCCAAGCTACTCGCCACTTTCGCACCTCAGTACCTCCACCCAGCACTAAGCGCGTACAAAAGCCAACAGTAAGTAAAAAAAAACACACATTCATTACACTGGGCATCAAACTGGTATAAATTTTATACATATAAATACTCAAAATCTACCAATCCCTCACACCCCACACAAAACTGTGTAAACCTAATTTTTTCCCCGGACCCGACCACCTATGTCGCAGTTCCCCAACGACACTCCGTAATGCCGCCTAGGCCGTTTAGGTGGGCGGGCTGAGATCACAGAGGCAGGGGAGCTGGAGTCACCCGCCAAGAAAAGGTCTAGACCACCCCTGATATCTAAACTCGCACTTGTAGATGATGAATACTTCCAGCTGTCTCCGTATATGTAGCACATTACTCTCGCCTCTTATTGCTACACGTGTCCTCAACGTTTTTTGAATGTGGCCCTGCCAGCCGTCATATCATTCATCATTCATTTCCATAACCCATTCATGTCCGTTTATACCGCGTATTCTTATTTTATCCGAACTTCTCGGGTCACGCAGCAACTCGTCGCCTACGCACAACGGCGTCATCGGGCACCACACGGCTCAGCGTTACTCACTCCACCATGGCACGCACGTGTCCAACCACTCACAGGGCACACACCTACACACTCTCATTCACACACACTCACTCACACATCCCGACACTACTACGGACAATTTTCCAGAGCATGCAATCAATCCTACCATTGCACACTTGCTCTGTTTTGTCTCGGACCCTCTCACCGGCGCGGAGGAAACCGGACCGTACCCGGAGCAACCCCGACGTGCACAGGCGGAGAGACATGCAAACTCCCACACAACACAGGGGAGCGCGGGAAATCGAACCCTCAACCTGTAGCTGTGAGGCCATGTAACTCTAACCACTAAGCACCGTGCAGGTGTAGCCCTCATAAATCTAAAATGATCGCAATATTGGCCTGACATTTCAAAACTTGTCTCACTTTCAACATTGAGACGGTGATCGTCGGTCTGAGATCGGATGTAAATTATTGCATTCCTCTATTTTATCACCATGTGTCCAGTGTCCTACTACTTTATGGAATCGGGATTGTATATTTGTCTCTAAACTCTCGCCTCTCGGTCGACACACACACACACACTCACGGTGTCTTTCCTTCTGCCCTCTGAGTTGGGTCTTTACCGTCCACCTGGTGTGGTTAGATTCTTATTCTGCCAAAGTCTCATTTGTCAGCATAACCGACCAGAGACAATGAGGCCCTCCAGGGAGTTAATGCTCATTAATTACATTACACTTATGGCTAATGATGCTCGCGGCTTCTGGTAAGCTGGTTCACTGGACAGCGTCTTCACCTAAGCTTTCAGTTTATTACCTTGCTAATTGAGGAGTCATGAGGAGTGGATGAATGCACTTTATACGGAGTCTGTATGAGTGTACTTACACACACGTTCCTATTCTAGTCTCTTTATTCTTTCTTTCTTTTTATTCTTTCTTTCTTCTTCTTCTTCTTTCTTTACGCTTCTGTCTCATTCAGCTCCTCCGTAGAACTAAGTCACTCATGTATTCTTTTGATTCTACCATAAACGTCTTCTAAATTAAAAATGGTGATGGCACTACTGTGAGGCAAAAATGTCAACAAACTTAAATATTGTGTTAACAATTCAGTGGAAACACACCTTAACAGTACGCGCACACACTCACGCGACACCTCACAGCCAGACACACACATACACACACAGCACAGACAGCGCACACCACCACATACAGACATCACAGACAGACATACATACACACACCACACACTCACACATACAGACACTCACAAAACACAGACACAGCAACACACACGCACACAACACACACCACACACGAACACACACCACACAAGTCACACACACACACACACACACACACTATCACAGTGCCTCTGTAAACTTGCTGCACAGTTCTTCCGTCCTCACAGTGAGATCATTGTGTATGATACAATAGAATAGAAGCAGACTGAAAACATAGACAGATGATATGATTGCTATGTACATGTACTACCACTTACTCCCACTAGATGGAAGAGATACACATAGAAACTGAAAAATGGAAACCATTTGTTGGGCGTACTCGCTGTGTGACTGTGTGTGTGTACGTGCATGTATGTGCACACACACATTCACCCAAAACGCACACCACATGCAGATTCACAGACCATGCGCGCACCACACAATTACAGACACACCACACACACACACACACAGACATTCAACACATGCACACAAACACGCACACACGCAAAACATGCACTGTGTGTGGTGTGTGTTGTGTGAGTGTGTGTCGTGAGTGCGTGTGCGTGTGTGGTGTGCGCGTGTGTGTGAGAATGTCGTATGTGTGTGTGTGTGTGCTGAATGTCTGTGGTTGTGTCGTGTGTGTGTGTGTGGTATGTGTGTGCATGTCTGATGTGGGCTCACATGTGTGGGTCACGACATTTGCGTGAGTGTGTGCGCGTGTGTGTGGGTGTTGCGCGCGTGTGTTCTGCGTGATGTCTGGTGTGTGTGATGTGTGCGTGAAGTCTTGTGTGTGAGAGAGTGTGAGAGAGTGCATGTCTGGAATGTGTGTGAGTATGAGAGTTGTGAGTGTTTTGTGTGTGTGCGGGTGTGTGAGAATTGAGAGACAAAATTGAAGTCGGTGTGGGAGAGAAAGATGAAATCTGATGCATAGAGCAGGAGGAGAGAAAGGCTGTGATTGAAACTGTAATACTATCTTTGGATCTCTCAGAGAGAGAGAGATGAGAGAGAGAGAGAGAGAGAGAGACGAGCGAGGCGAAGAGAGGAGGAGAGAGAGAGAGAGAGAAATTTGGTGTGTGTTTTGTGAGCTGGACCTGATCAACGTAGTAACTAGAGGAATAAGGAAGAAGAAAGAAAGAGAGAATGAGATCTGATGAGATTTACAGGGCAGAGATGGAGAGAGGGTGAAGAGGTCAGGACATCAGATCAATCAGGTTAACGCTCCTATGGCAGTGTGTTTGTGTGTACAGTGTGTGTGTGTGTGTGTGTGTGTGTGTGTGTGTGTGTGTGTGTGTGTGTGTGTGTGTGTGTGTGTGTGTGTGTGTGTGTGTCTCACATGCACACATGCATACCAAGAGGCGCACACACACACCAAGAGACACACAGAAACACCAAGAGACACACAAAGGCAGACAGATACATACACACAGACACACACACCAAGAGAAACTCACACACACACAAATCTGTTTATAATTTAAACATGAGCACAGATGTTATTTCTTTCCCCTTAATTTAACCACAACCACATTCTACAGGCGACGGTGGTGTAACTTCCTGAACATTTGGGTGGAGAGGTGGTTTCTGGTGTTGGGCTTAAAGAGTTCATCTGTCAGATCCACCGACTTAACTGTTAATCTAATCTAAGTCTAATCTTACTGACTGCATCTTTAAACTCCATGCGAATAGCTTCATCCTGTAACATCACAGCAGTCTAATGAGTGCAATGTTTCATTTCATTAGCAATGAGCCATCAGACTTCTTCTCTATTTATAGATGCGTTTAATGTCGTGTTAATTCTGCGAGACGAGTTCAGGTCCTGTTACTGTATCTGTTGCTTTTAGCAACCAGAATTGTTTTTCTCTTTCTCTTAATGATAAATAGATAATAAAAAGAGAGAAAAAAGGCAGCTTGTTTGTGACTTTCTGTACATGTCAGAATGAAGGAAAGCGACACCATGTCAGTGATTATATGTTTTCTGTGATGAACGACACTATTCTTTCTTTCTTTCTTTCTTTCTTTCTTTCTTTCTTTCTTTTCTTTCTTTCTTTCTTTTCTTTCTTTCTTTCTTTCTTTCTTTCTTTATATTTATTTCTTTACTTATTTTGATTATTTATTTATGTCTTTCTTTTTATTTATTTATTATTTATTTATTTCTTTCTTTTTCTTATATTAGTTATTTCTTTCTTTATTTTCTTACTTGTCATTTCTTTCTGTATTTCTTTTTACTTTCTCTTCTTTTTTATTTCGTACTTATTATTTCTCTTCTTTTTATTCCTTTGTCTTATTGTCTTCTTTCTTTCTTTCTTTCTTTCTTTCTTTCTTTCTTTCTTTCTTTCTTTCTTTCTTTCTTTCTTTCTTTCTTTCTTTCTTTCCCTGTACAGTATATGCCGTTACTATAGAAACAATGCAATGACTACAAACCTCCAAATATATATAATCTTGTGTCTTTTCCGTCTCATTTTTTTAATTAAACTCGAAACTCATGAATAACTTTAGGAGGTGAGCTGTGATTTTTTTTAATTCATCGTCTTTTGTTTTCCTATTTGCTAGAGTATAATAACCACACGATATCATCAGAGAATACAATCAGAAGAATATTTGGGTTAGACAGATGTCCCACTGGCCTCATAATAAAATCAAACGATATTTTGGTATGAAATAAATAGGGAAAGAATGAAGTCTCTGTATGAGGACCGTGGAGGTTTTTTTCATGAAAAGATAAGTGAATGTCTCTAAACTGTGATGTCTTATGGTGATACTGACTGGGGCATATAAAAATGACTTCTACCTGTTAGTATGCTAGCTGTCATCCGAAATGTCCTTCCTCTTGAATAGATAGATAGATAGATAGATAGATAGTAGATAGATAGATAGATAGATAGATAGATAGATAGATAGATAGATAGATAGATAGATAGATAGATAGATAGATAACTGGATAGATGGATAACTGGATAGATAGATAGATGGATAACTGGATAGATAAAGGGTATAAATGATAGTTGAGGGTTACAGGTTAATGCCCCAGTGCTCCGTGTGTCTTTAATGTGAAGACCCCGAGTACAAGCCCTTAGGAGTGATACGGCTTACACTAAGCTGTACAGCTTGAGCGGCTGAAAGAAACAGACACATCACGGGACTCATAAACAGAGTGGGAGTGACGGGACTCGGGATTTATACAAGAGCACATATTTATTCTCAGAGCAGAAAGAAGGCATGATGCTGCATTACACTGGTCTGGTCCTCGTCTCTCTCTGTGTGTGTGTGTGTGTGTGTGTGTGTGTGTGTGTGTGTGTGTGTGTGTGAGAGAGAGAGAGACAGAGACAGAAACAGAGAGAGAGAGAGAGTGAGATGGAGAGAGAGAGAGACGGAGAGAGAGAGAGAGACGACTTCTGCTAGGGACAGTCGATGAGAGAGAGAGCGATGAGAGAGAGAGAGAACAAAAACGCAGGATACTTAGACGAGGCCGGAGAGACAACGAGAGGAGATGAGGTCTGCCCGTTGGGAGTCGACGACGCGTATCTGACGAGAACCCTGCCATGACAGAGGCTCCCGAGACGAGAGAGAGACGCGAGACTGTCCGAGAGACCGAGAGAGAGACTGAGAGAGCAGGGAGATTAGAGTACGACGAGTTCTGAGATGAGATTTCGACGATAGAGACCCGATGAGACACCGCGAGAGATTGCTGTCGATTCGAGAACCAAGAGAGCAAGAAACTTGGGAGAGAAATAGAGAAAACGGAGAGAAGCTAGTCAGCACCAAGTAGAGACGAACTGGACCTCCCTCTGAGAGAAGCGATCCGAGATGAGAGATTAGAGGAGATAGAGAGAGAGAGAGCGCATGGAGCAGTGAGTGAGACGGACTGAGCGAGGAGATGAGGAGAGAAAGAAGAGAGAGAGAGAGTTAGAGAGAAGAGAAAGAGAGAGAGCGTGAGAGAGACGAGGAGAGAGAGAGAGAGAGATGAGAGAGAGCAGAGAGAGAACAGACTGAGAGATGGAGAGAGTGAGTGGTTGAGACGAGAGAGAGAGAGAGTGAGAGAGAGAGAAAAACGATAGATAGAGAGAGAGAGAGAGAGAGAGAGAGAGAGATGGAGAGAGAGAGACAGAGAGAGAGAGAGAGATAGAGAGAAAGCGTGAGATGGAGAGAGAGAGAGAGTGAGAGAGAGAGAGATGGAGAGAGAGAGACACAGAGAGAGAGAAAGATAGAGAGAGAGTGTGAGAGAGAGAGAGAGTGAGAGAGAGAGAAAAAAGATAGATAGATAGATAGAGAGAGAGAGAGAGAGATGGAGAGAGAGAGAGAGAGATAGAGAGAGAGCGTGAGATGGAGAGAGAGAGAGAGTGAGAGAGAGAGTGAGAGAGAGAGAAAAAAGATAGAGAGAGATGGAGAGAGAAAGACGGAGAGACAGAGAGAGAGATAAAGATAGAGAGAGTGAGATGGAGAGAGAGAGAGAGTGAGAGAGAGAGAAAAAAGATAGATAGAGAGAGAGAGAGAGAGAGAGAGAGAGAGAGAGACAGCATGTTAATGTAAATTGATTTCCAGTTAATTGCTTTGAGCATTTTTCGTTTTTTTTTAAATTGCACCGCGTTATTACTCCTTCTTACAAATTACTATAATTATGATTGAAATTTTTTTTATTATTTTATTTTTTAAGACATGATCACATGTATCCTTCTCACCAAATCTGAGTTTAATAAAAGCTGGAAATAAGCAACAGTTTGAATCATAAACCCTCTCTTATCATTATCATAGAGCGATAATAATGTCACAATCTGGCGGATCGTTTTATCCCAAAAAACCTACAATGGAGTCAGAACTTGACTCGGTGTTAATTGTCTGGAAGCAGAGATAAGAGCCTTGTTGTTTCTCTCTATTAAGAGCTTCGCCGTTGCTCTCTTGAATGTCCTGCGATTTAAATTTACAAGAATATAATCACTAGCACTGAATTTTATCCTGGCACTGAATAGGAAAGTCTTCTGATCATTAAACAGAAGAGCAGCATGTGAAAGGAAGACAGAACGTGAGCCTGATGACTCGAGATAAGTCTGTTAATAATGTGCACAAAGCTCACAGACTTCACCGGAACAGAAGAGCGGATGTACGCAGCGGTAAATACGACATTAAACGTGCTTCAGTAACAGATTTGTGATTTATTTATGTATGTTTTTTCTTTAGCAGTAATGATAGCTCAAAAACGATGGAGTTCAGGTGTATTGGAGCTGTATACATCATGTCATTATATAGTATTTAAAGTGAAAGAAAGTGACATGACATACGGCTAAGTACGGTGACCCATACTCGGAATTTGTTCTCTGTGTTTAACTCATCCAAAGTGCACACACACACCGTGAACACACACCCGGAGCAGTGGGCAGCCATTTATGCTGCGGCGCCCGGGGAGCAGTTGGGGGGTTCGGTGCCTTGCTCAAAGGCACCTCAGTCGTGGCCGGCCCGAGACTCGAACCCACAACCTTGGGGTTCGGGATCAAACTCTCTAACCATTAGGCCACGACTGGAGAGGAAAAGGTTTAAAGCTATTCTACATGTTTCTGATGGAGAAACGAAAGGAGTCACAAGCATGCGGGTCGCTCATCAGTGCCATTACATATGAAAGCAGGACAAGAAGAATTCCCACTTCCTCTCGTGTATTGTGCCAATAGTACCGTATAGTGAATGTGGTCTTAGATACGTTCAAATAAAAAGTATTCAATATTTTTACTAGAGTAACAATCAAGAATTAAACGAAGTCAGTGTTTAGTGTGACGATCCCCCCCCCCCATATACAATGGCCCCAGGTACAACGTGTGCAGTTTTATAAGGAACGAGCTTGTAGGCTTTTCCGAGCATCTCTGAGAATCTGCCAAAGACCCGAATGTTTTTTATTATTTATTTATTTATTTATTTATTTATTTATTTTGCATTTTTAATTTTTATTTTTACATGCAAAACCCCATGAGACTTCATTATGTTTCCTTATTTTATTTATTTATTTATTTTTTGGGCGGGGGGGGCGGGGCTAAAAGGAAATCTCTTACATTAAATATTACTTTCTTTCCTCACAAACTGTAACTTTTTTTTTCTTAGAGAAAAGTAACGTAATTTGTACTATAAAAAATAAATAAATAAGAGCATCGGGCGGCTAAGACTTTGTGTTGCGATCATGTACCGTATCTGTAGCTGTTAAGATTCCCATGCCATTTTACACCTGGTGACTTCGTGTGTTTTCTCTGATCCGATAGCTGTCTGATTTGTTAAAACTGTCCCATTTACATCAGGCCACATAAACGCGTCTCGGCGAATCGGATATCGTTCCGATCTTTCTACTCCCGCCCAAAACGCTAATATATTTCACCTCATTTCCGGGGTAATTGAAATGGAACACGCTTTGGTGTATGCGGTTTTCAGAATGTAATCAAAAAGAAGACGCAAAACTCGTTACAACGGTTTTGCTACAAAAAAACAGCGTTTACTGTTTGCTGCGTTTTCGCTGGCGGCAGCAGCGCATTTTAAGCCCCGACGAGACGCCTGGGTGAAAGATCACCTGCGAGTGACGTACTTCCGTTTGGGAGGTGTATAGCGCTGACGTATGTGGCTCGAACAACCACATTCATTTACACCTGTCCAGTTTCATCTGAAACGCGTCCCAGACCACCTCCTGAAGGGGTTTGAACCATCGGATTTATATCCGTCTCAAAACTGTTTCGGAGGGCATTTAGACCTGGTGTTTTTACCATCAGGTCACAGAAAACGGAAGGAAGTGAGCAGGTATAAAAAGCCCCTTAGACAGGTTTTTAATTTTTCCTTCACTTGAAGGAATCTGCACTTTTGCCTTTGTTCCTCCTGAGATTTTATGTCTAATTTGGAGGCAGCATTAGTACAACAGTCTTCTCGGGTCTCTTCTTTTTCTAAAACCGTACATCATCTATTATTCGCCATAAAGCGATTCATTCTATACTACAGTATATGCATGGACAGAACTGTCTTTTTGGCTGAGGAATACGTTCGGAAATGTTGTAAGGGTTGTTTTTATATTTTAATCTTTTTATTTATTTATTTATTTATCTATTTATTTGTTAATTAATTAATTAATTTGTTTGTTTGTTTGTTTGTTTGTTTATGCTGTGTTTTATGCAGGTGGGTATGTGTTCATGGGTATGTGGAGGTATGCGGATTTATATCTTGATGGGGTTTGAATGTCCCAACAAAAAGAGAAATATCTGTCATTTTTTCTGATAGACCTTGTTGTCAAGACTCAGGCCGGACTTTGGACATGTGCTTTTTTCGTTTACGTTTTGTGTTCACGTGTCTGCCCCGCTCTTGTCTTTTCCTCCTCTGCACACCTGTCACTCATGTGTTATGATTATTAGTATTTAGTTTAGCCGCATTGCCATTTGTGCGGCGCGGAATCCTTTGTTTTGTCCCGGTGTCTTTTGTTGTCGTGTCTCGAGTCAGTATCCATGTTTCGTGCTTTTATGTAATAAACCACGTTTTTTTTTATATAAGCTATCCTGCATTCGGGTCTTTTATCCCCGCGTCCGTGACACTTGTAGTTTTAAATACACTTCGAACACATAAATAAGCACCGAAGCTAAATATAACCTGGCAATTTTTAATGATCGGTGGCTAACTGCGAAGGTTAAAAGGGACAAACTGAAATGCCTCACAGAATCGATGAAAAAAAAATGAGTCACATGGGAAGCAAAAAATGAGGAAGAGACTGGAACAATGAGATTGAAACCCAAACCCAGGCGAACAAAAACGTCTCGTCTTAGAGGGAGTGGATTTGTGGCAAACAGATTGAAAAGCCTAGTTCAGCAGCAAGATAATCCCATGACAGAATACACATTCGGTTAAATCCCTTCTTTTGCTCATTTGTTGTCTAATGGCCAGGAGTTGCAATTTGAAGAGGCTTCGGTGGGAATACAGACATGAGACTATTCAAATCTATTCATTTTCCTCACAGCTTCGGCGTCCTTTGCCTGTTTAGATCCGCCTGCTAAGACGATGTCTTCCTGGTGAAATCTCTTGACAGGATGTTTCTCATCTGAATGAGAAACAGATGAGACAGAAGTCTATTTCCTGCATAACAAACAACTCTACCAGGTGCATAAAATTCACACTTTACCTTTGACTGCTCTCATTGTTTGCCCCGGCACCTGTTCGACTGTCCGACGGCGGACATTCGGCGGCGTAAACACGGCCTCTGTGCCATCCGCTTTTGTCAGGTTAGGTTACAGAAGGACAGTTTTGTTTTTCTTTTGTTTTGGTGAACTATTGCTCACAGACTCAATCTATAGCTTTCATTATATCCCGTATATTTTGCAGTATATTTCAGACTCATCTACAGTACCGTCATATACCATGTCTTTATATTCAGTTACCTTTTATACCAAAAAAACAACAATGGAGCCTCTTCTCAAGCCAATACATTTACAGTACATTATTTAGCAGACACTCTTATCCATAGGGACTTACATTTTTATTTCAGTTTATACACCTGAGCAATTGATGGTTAAGGGACTTGCTCAGGAGCCTGGGATTCGAACCAATGGGTGGACCTGGGATTTGAACCAATGATCTTACGATCAGCAGTCAAACACCTTAACAACTGAGTTTCCACATCCCACAATACCCTGAATATCATGATACTAAGGTGATATCTCACATCTCCACTTCTATTTGAAAAGATCTGGATAGATAGAAGGGGGGCACGGTGGCTTAGTGGTTAGCACGTTCGACTCACATCTCTTCAGGGTTGGGGGTTCGATTCCCGCCTCCGCCTTGTGTGTGTGGAGTTTGCATGTTCTCCCCGTGCCTCGGGGGTTTCCTCCGGGTTCTCTGGTTTCCTCCCTCGGTCCAAAGACATGCATGGTAGGTTGATT